>NC_091950.1:254136264-254436264 GCF_031021105.1 Erythrolamprus reginae
TCATTTCCCAGTCTAATATTATCAGCAAAGTGTTTCTTTTCCAATGTTGCCCCAAATACGTCCTCATAGCCTTCAGAGTGTATCTTGCTGAATTGTGATTTCTTTTCCCCTGCCCCAAAAAGTACTAGAAATATACACATTTCTAAATAAAAAATAAAGAGTTTTAATTTAATTAGCTGACTTTGTGCCTAAGGTGGGACTGTAACTCACAGTCTCCCAGTTTTTAGCCTGATGCTTTAACCACTACACCAAACTGACACTATCAATGACCTAATTAACAAACAGCAGTTGTTCTGAGTTCAATTAGGCCTACTCTAAGATTCTTCTGGATAAGGCAGTTGTCTACAGCTTCTACTCAGGGTAAAAGGAATTCTACTGAATCTATTGGGACTAACTTTGGAATTTTTATTTAATTATTTCATTTGATTTATATAGAACTACCACCCCCAGAACCAGTAGTAAAAAATTTTGAATCCCACCACTGGTAGAAAGCCTTCTGTGAATCATAACAGAAAGATTAACTTTGCAAATATTTTAATTTAGGCTTAAAAATAGATAGGCTTTTAAAATTATTGACATTAATTTAATTTAATTTAAATTTAATTTATTTAACTTACATTCCGCCGAATCCCATAGGACTCAAGTTTACCTTTGCCTGGATATAGCATGACCATTTGGTCCTTTTAGTTAATGTCAGCAAAGTTTTGAAGCTGGTCTTTCTGAGAAGCAACACCAGCCCATTAATTGCCCATATTCAGCATCTTCAAATATTTTCAAAAAAGAGCCTCCTAAACTATCAAAGCATCTCATGAAAAATTAAAAGAAAAGTTTGTGGTTCATCTGGCTAACCATTAGACTTTGGTAAAATGAATTAGATATACTTCTCAAGAAATAGGGAAGGAAAGATGATAGGGGCATGTATGAAATATACAGTAGGTGGTTAATGATCAAGAGCATGGAAATTATTTTCATTAAAGCCTGGAATTATTAGCAATAAACCAGGAAATGTACAGTGTTTTTCTGGTGGTTTCATTTAATATCTACGTAGGATGAGGACCCTTTTAAGTTTTTATGAAGCATTTATGCCTTGCTACCATTTTTTAAAACCTTTAGCTAATTACAAGACAATCTTCTACAAGTTAAATGAGTTGACATGAAAGAAACCACTAACAAGACACTTATTTCTTCCTATTAAAATTGTCAGATGCAAATTTTGTGAAATCCTTTGAAAGCATTGTTCTAAAGGCAAAGTAATTTTATGGTCAAAAGGCTTCGATCAAATGGCAGGTTCTTCTTTTTAAATGTTTTAAAAGACTAATATGCAATAGTTAAGGTTATGGTGGGTATTAACATATATATTTTAAAATTAAGAGTTTTATATGTTTTTTCCTGCTGTTTATGAATAAATGCAAATAAACATTTAAATTCTCGCTTCCTTTTTAAAAAAAATGAAAGGAAAGAATTAAGGTACAAGGTGGATGCACTTATAATATCTTTCAAAAATTCTACTTGTTTAAACTGAACATCCATCTGTTACAGAATCCTGCATCACAGATGATAAATCCTAGAGATTCATAAATGATTCTTAAAAAATTTAATTGATCCACCAATTGGTACTCTGAATTAGGATTGTGATATCTTCTTCATCACTCAATTTTCATGACTACAGTATATTCAATATATTTTTCAAAATAACATACTGTGATGTTCAAAATAATAAAGTAAACTCTATTTAAGATTCCTAGCTTGAATGGAATAGCATGAGCTTTCTTGGAATAAAACTGGACTTTGGTTGCATTGTCAGAATACAGTACTGCACAAAATATACTAAAGAATAGAATAGAATAGAATAGAATAGAATTTTATTGGCCAAGTGTGATTGGACACACAAGGAATTTGTCTTGGTGCATATGCTCTCAGCGTACATAAAATAAAATATACATTTGTCAAGAATCATGTGGTACAACACTTAATGATTGTCATAGGGGTCAAATAAGCAATGAAGTAGCAATATTAATAAAAATCTTAGGATATAAGCAACAAGTTACAGTCATACAGTCAACATGGGAGGAAATGGGTGATAGGAATGATGAGAAAAACTAGTAGAATAGAAGTGCAGATTTAGTAGCCAACTGATAACTTAACCACCATTAGAATTGAATGCTGCATGAGACAGGGAATCAAATAGGGCTATTAATGGAGTCTGCGCTTTCTTTCTCTTACTAAAAAGCATTAAGTGGACAGAATAGAACAGAAAAAAAACAAAACAGAACAGAATAGAACTGTACTGTATTGGCCAAGTATGATTGGACACAAAAGGAATTTGTCTTGGTGCATAGGCTCTCAGTATAAATAAAAGAAAAATATGTTTGTCAAGAATCATAAGGTACAACACTTAATGATAGTCCAGGTACAAATAAGCAATGAGATCATATTAGGAACCAGTCAATATAAATCATATGATAGAAGCAGGGGTGGGCTGCTGCCCGGACAGGGGGGAACACAGTGGGGTAGCAAAAATGGAGCTACACCCCAGAGCACCCAATTTCCACTGAAAGATATTGAAAGGAAATGCAGGGCATCCTGCATAAGCCACGCCCACAGTGTGGTAGTAAAAAAAATTGGTAGTCCTTCACTGGATACAAGCAACAAAGTTACAGTCATATGGAAATTTTGATTGACCAAAGCCATGATGGGCAGTGAAGTTAGTATCTATGGCAACCCCCTAGAAGATTATAGCTTAGAATGTAAGGGGGAATGGTAAAAGCATTAATTAATAAATGATTTTTTAAAAACAAAACAGGTATGTTGCATACCTGTAAAAGAAAAGAGTGGAATCCGAATGATGGTGGTTAGATCGCATAGGGCATGTTTAAGTATATGCATGGAAGTGAAGGTTTAGGTTTAATTATGAATGAATGAGCAACGCCGAAAATATGGATTGGGGTCATGCAGATTGTTATGGATATTTATGAGAATAGGAATTTGTAGATTTATGACTTTGTTGCATGTTGTGCTCCAGTGAATGGTAATAATGAATTTCTCATGAAATTTGCAGTGTGTGAATGAGAAAGTAGATCTCTAAAGCCCCAACTTTGCTGAAAAGAAATTAAAAACATTTATTTTCAACATGTGAGCGCCTATCCTGGGTTTTATCTGACATTTTACTTTTGCATTTCTTTAATTAATTGTGTTTATTTGGATGCAGTTGGATGATGGTGATGGTGATGATGATGATGCTTGATGTTGAATACTCAGAATTTTTCTGACATTGGGGCAAGTAATAAGTACTGCAGAATGAATGAAGGAACAAAACTATGCAAAATCCTGAATAAATGTGATCAGAGATAAATGACATGAATGCATGGGTGAGAATAAGACATAGTACTGAAGAAGTGATTGAACCACACAGAGAGGAAGAATGAATGAGAACAGTTAAAAAGGCTGTGGATGAGAAAGCAAAAAACTGGCATACAGTAGGGATGGGAAGGGTTGCCCACTGTCCATTAAATCAAGACTTTATCCAAACTCCAACCATAACAATAGAGCAAGATTAACGAGGAAGGCTGGCACACATTATCCCATCATTCTTTCCGCTATTCAGCAGATCTCAGCCTGGTTTTTCATATCTACAACTCACAGTCTCCTGGTTTCTACATTCACACATGGCAAAAGGCAACACCCTAGTTCTTTGCATTTGAAAAGGATGATATCTGTGAAGAATGCTTCTTGTCCCCTAAATATTTTGAATGAACACGATTACGTTTTAATTTAGCTTCTTTGGAAAAAAAATAATGCAAGAAAATTAACTAACACAGTGCCTGCACATTTTCCAGGGAGGAGGTCTTACTGAATCCCCCACCCCGCCAAGCTTTATTGAGTCTCAATAGAAAAAACAAAAGAAGAGAGAGAAAAAATGGGGTGGGGGAGGTGGAGGGAAGGGACAGGGGAAAAACAGCAATGAAGCTACAGAAAAAGGAAGGGGAAATGCTATAGAAAAAAGTAACTTCAGACTTTCTTTCATATGGATACAAGCATAAGTTACAATGACCCTTTCAACTAGACTGTTAGTACTCTATACAAAACAGTTGGGTTTGCAAAATATAAACAAGCTAACAATGAATGTTGTGTATGTATTGAAGTACTATAGCTTTAAGAGGTAGTGTTGCAAATTGCCATAAGAGGGAGCCAGAAAGCATGATTCTCTTCTCTCTCTGTTCTTTCTGCTGATTTACTGTTACTGATGTACTAAGCTCTGAGTGTTTGATGATACTTTGATGTATTTGTAAGCTGTAATGTATGTCTGGTATGTAAGACAAAGACAGGCTTGTAATATTGTATTGAGAGATATTGACTGATTTGAATGTGTATGATTGGACTGTTTAACTTGACTGTGCTATTTCTAAAGTAAACACTATTTTATACACTTTAATGTATCTGTCTTGTATGACTCAATAATTACTCATATCTCCTGGATACCTGCTGGAATATCACTTTCCTCTGGGCATGTCCGTGATAACTCAACAGTTCTGCACACTCCTTAACAGTCCTTAGAGTAAGCCACAGCACATTAGATTAGATTAGATTAGATTAGATTTATTGGATTTATATACCGCCCCTCTCTGCAAACTCGGGGCGGCTCACAACAAAGTAAAAACAATACATAATAACAAATCCAATACCCACCAATCCAATTACAATGTTAAGCTAAAAAGTTCATAAAAAACAACCCCAGAATATTAAAAAACAAGCACACAATCAATCTAACACCAAAACAACATGGGCAAGGGGGAGATGTTTCAGTTCCCCCATGCCTGACAGCAGAGGTGGGTTTTAAGGAGTTTGCGAAAGGCAAGGAGGGTGGGTGCAATCCTAATCTCAGGGGGGAGTTGGTTCCAGAGGGTCGGAGCTGCCACAGAGAAGGCTCTTCCCCTGGGTCCCGCCAGACGACATTGTTTAGTCGACGGGACCCGGAGAAGGCCAACTCTGTGGGACCGAACCGGTCGCTGGGATTCGTGCGGCAGAAGGCGGTCCCGGAGATATTCTGGTACGGTGCCATGAAGGGCTTTATAGGTCATAACCAACACTTTGAATTGTGACCGGAAACTGATCGGCAACCAATGCAGACTGCGGATTGTTGGAGTGATATGGGCATACATAGAGAAGCCCATAATTGCTCTCGCAGCTGCATTCTGCACGATCTGAAGTTTCCGAACACTTTTCAAAGGTAGCCCCATGTAGAGAGGTCTATAATCATAAATAGTTCTAGTCAAATCCTAAAGTCAAAATTTTATTTTATTTTTTTCAGTTTCAAGCAAGTAATTCAAGTAATCTAGACAAAATCATCTCTTTAATCAAAGCATCTTTACCACTTCACCATCCATTCTTCCATTGAAGGAGTCCATCCACTTTTGCAGAATAAAAAAATATCTCACTGCTGTTATCATTTATAAGAACAATGTTCCATGTTTGTTTGTTTCAATATGTTCATGCATCAAAAGAAGTCTGGTTTCTGAGGAGGTCTCACTGTTTTCAATGAGATTTGTTTCTCAGCAGACATGCGTAAGATTGCATAGAAGGTTGAAGTTCTAGAAATAAGCAATCCATGGTAATTTTTGCTGGATATGAGTCTGCATCCAATCTAGGAGTGTTTCTTGGCAACTGTTTTCTGTTGGTATATATTAAGAGTATGCAGAACAACCCTTGAGTTATCAAGGACATGCACAGAGGAAAACTTGGGATTGCAGCAGATATCCAGGAGATATGAGAAATTATTCAGTCATGCAGAACAGATACATTAAAGTGTATAAAACAGTGTTTACTTTAGAAATAGTACAGTGAAGTTAAATAGTCTGGTCATACATATTCAAATCAGTCTATATCTCTCAATACAATAATAATATTACTAGCCTGTCTTTGTCTTGCATATCAGATATACATTACAGCTTACAAATACATCAAACTGTCATTGAACACACAGAGCTTACTACATCAGTCACAGTGAATCGTCAGAAAGAACAGAGAGAGCAGACAGAGAGACTTACGCTTTCTAGCTCCCTCTTATGGCAATTTGCAACACTACCTCTTAAAGCTATAGTACTTCATTACATATAAACATTCATTGTTAGCTTGTTTATATATTGCAAACCCAACTGTTTTGTACCAAGTACTAAGAGTATGAGAACTTTTATATCCTCTCTGATACTCTGCATCTTTACAGAGCTTAAAAAACAACATTGAAAGAAAACCTTGGGTTGGGAAAATCATAAGTCCCAACCAATCCATGATGCTTCACCTGAGGGAAAACCCACCTTTTAAAAGACTTTCAGAATATCATTAGATGTTCATTCATTTCTCTCTGTATGACAAATCCACTCCAGCATCTTTTTTTCATACTCATACTGGTCCTTCATTTTTTAAAAATGCAGTCTACATTTATTTAGCACCATTTCATTTTATTTCATTTCACCTATTTATTTAATTTATTTGCCACCCATCTCACCATGTTTCTATTCTATCACTTTTTATTTTACCATGCATATTTTTTACTGTATGTAATCTATTCCCACTGTTGCTCTTCACATATCTGATTCTCATTTCAACACAGTTAATTGGATGGAAACATGCAAGATCCTTTTCACTTGAGAAGCATTAATTTTTCCCAACAGAACCCACCCAATAACTCAATGTTATATAGCCCATGGAGGATTATTTGCATTTTTGGCCAACAATATAGCAGGATCTGCACATGGAAGTCCACAAGTTTTTCCACCTCCAATCAACAACTCTGTAAATATATTGAATGACCAAAGGTGTATCACATACCATTTTCTTCTTACTTGCTCAAAGTATAGTTATTTACTGAACATTCCATCTATTCTCATACCTGCCTTTCTTACATTATATAAGGCACTGAACAACCAACCTTCAAATTCATATTTACACAAAACATTCAACACTTCAAACCTATTCACTTTCTCTAAAGTAGCAAATAGAGAATATAATTTCATGTGTTTTCCAATAACCTGTTGAAAAGGGAAGATCTGACTAAGATCTGAGAAGCTGCACTTCTCAAATGTTGTTCATTGACACTCATATGCTTTCATTCCGTCAAATGCCTTCCCACACATACTTCACAATCTAATCATGCTGTAGAGTATTTTTTTTCATTCACTCTTGCTGTCCTTTGTATGAGGTAATAATGATCGTGTTTTCAATCATCAGGTACAAAGGCAATCTTTTAACACATGCTAAACAAATTGCACGTCTATATTTGTGATCAATGCTTCTTTGAGAGAAGGAATAGCGCTACTTGCCTTGAAAGAACAATGGTATGCCTAATCCTAAAGAAGCCTTTTCTCATTCCAGCTGTTTTTAACCTCATATTTGTCTTGTCTCCAATTTTCCCCCTTTTGAGGGAAGGTTTTGTAGAAGATGGTGTGACATCAAGTGAAGAGCATCTCAGAGGCGCTCCATTTGGCAGGTTTTAGAACTCAATGAGATAGAAACCACATTGGCCCCCATAATGGATGTGTTGCATTGAGGCTTGAAAAAGGGAAATGTCTTTCTGGTCTAGGTAGAACTCCTTTCTCTCAGCAATCAACATTATTCTTTTGGAGAAACTCAGGAGTTGAAATTTGAAAGTTGGTGATATTTTATGATAATTCAATTGTTATAGGAATAAACATTTCTAGTCAGTGGTGGCAGGGAAGGGTAGTTTGGCTTCGCACTCATTTTTGAGATAGCAATAGCAATAGCACAGTGCTTGACAACCCTCTCTAAGTGGCTTACACAGTCAGCATATTGCCCCCAACAATCTGGGTCCTCATTTTACCCACCTCAGAAGCAGTAGTGGGTTGATCCCGGTTTAGCCTGGTTCGAAGAACTGGTAGCGCTGGTGGCAGAAGGCTCCACCCATCTGCACATGCACAGAAGTGTTACATGCATGCACACATTCACATGCAAAACAGTAGTAAAAGGTTGTTGTTGTTGTTGTTGTTATTATTATTATTATTATTATTATTATTATTGTTGTTGTTGTTGCTGCTGCTGTTGTTATTATTATTATTATGTCAATACAACACAGCAAATGAGATCACTATGCTGGATTTCGTATTTCATCACCAGTCAGTGAAATTCCAAGCACCTAGGACTGCGTGATGTAGCGCCAAATTATCTTTGCCGATCCCAGTAAAACGGCCTTTTGCAATTGACAGATGGAGATTTTGTCCATTTCAATGGTTTTCAAATGTCCGCTTAGATCCTTTGGCACTGCACCCAGTGTGCCAAGTACCACTGGGACCACTTTCACTGGCTTATGCCAGAGTTGTTGCAGCTCGATTTTTAGATCTTCGTATTTCACTAATTCTCTAGCTGCTTCTCCTCAATTCTGCTGTCCCCTGGGATTGCGATGTCGATGATCCATACTTTCTTTTTCTCCACAATCAGGATGTCTGGTGTGTTATGCTTCAGAATTCAGTCAGTCTGAAGTCGAAAGTCCCACAGTAGTTTTGCTTGCTCATTTTCGACCACTTTTTCGGGCTTATGATCCCACCAGTTCTTTGCCACTGGGAAATGGTAGTTCCGGCACAAGTTCCAGTGGATCATCTGTGCCACAGCATCATGTCTATGCTTGTAGTTAGTCTGTGTGATCTTTTTGCAGCAGCTGAGTATGTGATCATTATTATTATTATTATTATTATTATTATTATTATTATTAATTAGATTTGTATGCCGCCTACTTCTCTGCCTTCTTCTCCGCCTACTTCTTTCTGTCAATGTACAATATATCTATTTTAGTTTCATTTCATATTATTAATTTATGTTTTTACCTTGTATTTGTCAGATTTCAGGTCAAAGTCTTCCATATGTCACAATCATCTCTGGACAGGCCCAAGAAATTGATCACCCCACTTTCCATGGTCCCCCCCAAATCTCACATGTTCTAGGTTACCAGCCTTGATTACTTTGTGTTATATGCAAAGATCTCTAATCTTTGATTATCTTGCGGGCCAGCCTACCATTATCTGCAACCTGTCCATTACAGAATACTTGCAGAGTCACATACTGAAGGCCTTTTTAATGTGTTTTTACCTCATAACTAACTCTCAAGCAGAAAGTGTACCTCGCTGTATCGCCTCTTTGGGCCACCAGTAAGCAAAAAACAAAATGAAATCCCCATAAAGTTTTGCCCTTTCTTCTTTAATAGCTATTTTGTTGAAAAGAAAAAATAATATCAGAGGAAATATGGGTAAGCTACAAGTAGAAGAGAGCAATGCCTGTAATCACCCTAAAATTGCATGAATAAAGAAGGGTGATGAAAGATAAAAGCCTCCAAATATGTACCCAATATTATATCATTAATTTAATTTGCTATTCCAACACAGAGACATCATGTATATCTCCCTATGTGTTAGTGACTGGCGACTCCCTCATTTACTCTTACAATCATTTCAAGAATAGGTAAATCCCTTTTTGTTGTCGTTGTTGTTGTTATGAAAACAATAACAAGCCACAAGCCAAAATGCTTGTCTTGGGCAGGCACTGTTCAAAATGAGCACTCATTGGAATGCAGTCCTGCCTTTGTTCCAGGCCACTTAAAATGCTTTTAGCTGCAGCTTTCCTTTGAACAAAATCCTGTCCAAACTATATTAAAACCAAAAGATAAATCTTCCCTTTCAGATTGTGTGTGTATGGGTGTGTGTGTTTCCACTGAACTCGTGTGCACTGAAGAGAGAAAGAGAGAGAAAGAGGAGAGATGGAGAAAGAAAGAAAGAAAGAAAGAAAGAAAGAAAGAAAGAAAGAAAGAAAGAAAGAAAGAAAGAAGGCATGCAGAATTCCTCCCTACTTCAAGAAACCTTCTTTGAGTAATCCCTTGAGCTTCCCTACAGGGCTTGGATTTCCTAATGGGTGCTTTGATGACAGAAGATAAGAGCCAAAGGTACCTCTATTCTCTCAGAAATGGCTCCGAATAAACAATCTTGATGATTAAGGCTCATAGAAATACCTGGAAGATTGATAGCTTGAGACCACTGCTGAGTGAATGAATAACTTCCCCCTTTAGTTTCAAAAGCTAATATTTGCCCACATTTGCTGCCTTTTAAGAAAGTGTAACTTTTCTCTCTCCCTCTGCTCCTCCTGCATGGAGTGTTGGTCAGGAACAAACAGGCCCCGGTCAGCCTGTTATTTGAATTTTCAACCCAAAGATTGACTACAGTATTCCAGTACTTGAGGGGCTGCCACAAAGAAGGAGGGGGTCAACTTATCTTCCAAAGTGCCAGAAGGCAAAAGAAGAAACAATGGATGGAAACTAATCAAGGAGAGAAGCAGCCTGGAATTAAGGAGGAACTTCCTAAAAGAAATGACAATTATTTATTATTTATTTTATTTATTTAATTAACCAGTGGAACAGTTTTGCCTTCATAAGTTGTGGATGCTTCATCACTGAAGATTGTCAACGACTACTTCAGCTTCAACCACAACAACACAAGAGCACACAACAGATACAAGCAAATGCTGGCTGGGGAATTCTGGGAGTGGAAGTCCAAATATCTTCAAGTTGCCAAGGTTGGGAAACACTGGTCTAGAGACCCTCACCGCTATGAACCCACTGATTTTTGGCTATTATTTTTTCCGGCGTCTCCGTGTGGGAAGATGCCCCCCACCCTCACCTTAATGCTGACCTTTATTCTTTGTCAGAAGTACAGCTGAGGCCTTCTTCCACATGGAGACGCCAGGAAAAAAAATCAACAAAAATCAGTGGGCTCATACCGATGAGCTCTCCTGACCACACCAGTATGAACCCACCACTGCTGGTAGGTGAAAAAAAAAGGCCCAAACGGGAAAACCAGAAATTCAATGTTCCAAACTTCTGTTTTTCCCATTGGGGGATTTTTTTTGCCTCTGGGGCTTCAGGGAAGCATGCCTGAAGTGCCCAGAGGATGAAAACGGCCTTTCCCAAGGCCGAAAATCAGCTGGCCAACATGCACATGCACGCTGGAGCTGAAACATAGGAAAGTCTTGTGTGCCCTCCCATATGGCTCTGCCTGCCACTCACGGCATGCATTCCATAGGTTCCATCATGGGTATAGAGCAGTGATGGCGAACCTTTTCCTCAGGTGCAAAAAGAGTGTGTGTGCATGCACCCACACCCATAATTCAATGCCTGGGGCGGGTGAAAACATCTTCCCAGACCCCCTGGAGGCCCTCTGAAGGCCAGAAACGGCCTGTTTCACAACTTCTGGTGGGCCCAGTAGGCTCGTGTTTCACCCTCCCCAGGCTCCAGAGGCTTATCTGGAGCCAGGGAGAGTAATAACATCCTTCCCCATTCCCCAGGAAGCTCTCTGAAAGCCAAAAATGCCCTCCCAGAGCCTCTGTACGAGTCAAAAATTAGCTGGCCGGCACACACATGCATATTGAGCTGAGCTAGGGTAATGACTCACGTGCCAGCAGATATGGCTCCGCATGCCACCTGTGGCACCCATGCCATAGGTTCGCCGTCACTGGTATTTCATTTCATTTTCATTTCATTTATTGGATTTATATGCCGCCCCTCTCCGAAAACTCGGGGCGGCTAACAACAGTCATAAACAATATACAGTAAAAATCCAATACTAAAAACTAACTTAAAACCCCCTAATATATAAAACCAACATACGTACAAACATACCATACATACAGTTGTATCAGCCTAGGGGGAGAAGAGGTCTTAATTCCCCCATGCCTGGTGGCAGAGGTGGGTTTTGAGTAGCTTACGAAAGGCAAGGAGGGTAGGGGCAATTCTAATCTCTGGGGGGAGTTGGTTCCAGAGGGCCGGGGCCGCCACAGAGAAGGCTCTTCTCCTGGGTCCCGCCAAGTGGCATTGTTTCGTTGACGGGACCCGGAGAAGACCCACTCTGTGGGACCTAACTGGCCGCTGGGATTCGTGCGGCAGAAGGCGGTTCCTGAGATAATCTGGTCCGGTGCCATGAAGGGCTTTATAGGTCATAACCAACACTTTGAATTCTGACCGGAAACTGATCGGCAACCAATGCAGACTGCGGAGTGTTGGTGTAACATGGGCATATTTGGGAAAGCCCATGATTGCTCTCGCAGCTGCATTCTGCACGATCTGAAGTTTCCGAACACTTTTCAAAGGTAGCCCCATGTAGAGAGCGTTACAGTAGTCGAGCCTCGAGGTGATAAGGGCATGAGTGACTGTGAGCAGTGACTCCCGGTCCAAATAGGGTCGCAACTGATGCACCAGACGAACCTGGGCAAACGCCCCCCTCGCCACAGCTGAAAGATGGTATAGGGTCTCCTGCTTGAGCAGAGGGCTGAACTGGAAGACCTTCAAGCTCCCTTCCAGCTTTATTCTAATTCTTGATTCTTGAATGAATCTGGATTGTAAAAACCCTTCCCAACTCTATTCTGATGGATACTTCAGTTCTTCCTTCAGTGCCAGTTTTTGTTACAGCATTTCAAACCCTGCACAAGTCAAAGTGTTGGCAGAAGGGATGGGTAAGCCTGAACCTGATCCCTCTGCACAGTCTACAACAACAGACTTGAGAGCATGCTTGGTGGAGGTTTTAAGTTGCATGAAGTAGTTGGACATGGTCTGTTAATCTATGCACTGAGCACTGAAGCTTAAGTCTATTCCCACCCATTCCTTGTATTGGCAGGGTTCATTGGCAGTGCTTAATTCTTACATAGTGTTTCAAACACAGGCTTTTATTATCATTATTTTTTGTTCCCAGATTCTACTCAGATCATGCATGCCAATGCCAAAGAAAGTGCTCAGCTGTGAGCATTTGGCAACCTAAGCTATCCTCCATGGCAACCCCACCTTTTAAAAGAGAGGTGAGCATGGAATTTGATGCAGAACCTATTAGAAAGAGCTGAGGAAAGTGAGACTTCCAGTAACACTTCATAACCCAAACATCAACATCTTCAAGGCTCTGAACACAGTCTAGATCAGTGGTCACCAAACGGTGATTTGTGGACCACTGGTGGTCTGTGAGAAAATTTTGGTGGTCCGCAGAAAAAATATTGCACTAAATCAGGGGTCCTGCTTCTCAGTCAGATCCAATTTGAACCGAGCCAGTTGTTTTGTGGTGGCTGCTTAGCTCCAATCACTGCTTCTTGATGGGGCTCTAAGGAGTCCGAGCGGGGAGGTGATGGAGTGGCTGGCAGGGGAGGGGCGAGTAGAGGCCAGAAAGGTGCCCATCCATGTGAATGACATTGGCTGGCCACGTCCATCCAGTTACATGACCACCTAGCCATGCCCACACAGCCAGTCATTAGGCCAATCATATTAGGAGTCCACAGAATTTAAATTATGAATGTAGTGGTCCCTGAGGTCCAAAATGTTGAGGACCCCTTGTCTAGATATATGCCAGAAAGGCAATTAAAAAAAACCCAACTGTGTACACCAGCGAAGGTGAGTACTCTTCCCAGGGTTCATCTTCCAGAAGGCCATAGGGCAGTGGTGCCGGTACAGCTTGGGGAAAGAAGGAAGGGGCTTTGGGAAGGGGGAGAGGTTGGTTAAGTTTAAGTTTAATCAGATTTGTATGCCGCCCCTCTCCGCAGACTCAGGGCAGCTCACAGCAATAACAATACAATGTAAAACAAATCTAATCTAATATTTAAGTTAATTTAAAAAACACCACAAATTAAAACCAATCATACATACTAGCATACCATGCATAAATTTTATAAGCCTAGGGGGAGGGAACATGTCAATTCCCCCATGCCTGACGACAGAGGTGGGTTTTAAGGAGCTTACGAAAGGCTAGGAGGGTGGGGGCAACTCTGATATCTGGGGGGGAGTTGGTTCCAAAGGGTCAGGGCCGCCACAGAGAAGGCTCTTCCCCTGGGTCCCGCCAAACGACATTGTTTAGTTGACGGGACCCGGAGAAGGCCAACTCTGTGGGACCTAACTGGTCCCTGGGATTCGTGCGGCAGAAGGCGGTCCTGGAGATATTCTGGTCCAGTGCCATGAAGGGCTTTATAGGTCATAACCAACACTTTGAATTGTGACCAGAAACTGATCGGCAACCAATGCAGACTGCGGAGTGTTGGTGTGACATGGGCATATTTAGGAAAGTCCATGATAGCTCTCGCAGTTGCATTCTGCACGATCTGAAGTTTCCGAACACTTTTCAAAGGTAGCCCCATGTAGAGAGCATTACAGTAGTCGAGCCTCGAGGTGATGAGGGCATGAGTGACTGTGAGCAGTGACTCCCGGTCCAAATAGGGCCGCAACTGGTGCACCAGGCGAACCTGGGCAAATGCCCCCCTCGCCACAGCTGAAAGATGTTTCTCTAATGTGAGCTGTGGATCGAGGAGGATGCCCAAGTTGCGAACCCTCTCTGAGGGGGTTAGTGACTCCCCCCCCAGGATGATGGACGGACAGATGGAATTGTCCTTGGGAGGCAAAACCCACTGCCACTCCATCTTATCTGGGTTGAGCTTGAGTCTGTTGACACCCATCCAGACCCCAACAGCCTCCAGGCACCGGCACATCACTTCCACTGCTTCGCTGACTGGACAAGGGGTGGAGATGTAAAGCTGTGTATCATCTGCATACTGATGATACCTCACCCCATGCCCTTGGATGATTTTACCCAGCGGTTTCATGTAGATATTAAATAGTAGGGGGGAGAGGACCGACCCCTGAGGCACTCCACAAGGGAGTAACCTAGAGGTCGACCTCTGACCCCCCCACTAACACCGACTGCGACCGACCAGAGAGGTACAGTGCCTCCCACTCCCAACCCCTCCAGCCAGCGCAGAAGGATACCATGGTCGATGGTATCAAAAGCCGCTGAGAGGTCAAGAAGCACCAGGACAGAGGATAAACCCCTGTCCCGGGCCCGCCAGAGATCATCCATCAACGCGACCAAAGCAGTTTCCGTGCTGTAGCCGGGCCTGAATCCTGACTGCTGAGGACCTAGATAATCGGCTTCTTCCAAGGACCGCTGGAGCTGGAGTGCCACCAGCTTTGGTTGCTGGATTCACCACTCATGGAGGTCCAGATTTTGCTCCCAGCGCTTCCTCCCCTCTTTCCTTCCCCACCTCCGAAACCCAGTTGCGGGTGGAAATGTGGGTGGAAAGCAACCCGGGCTCATGGTTGTGCATCAGAATGGGAAGCGGGGACATTGCATCTCTTTTGGCCTCGGACTCTGCACTGAATGTTGCCAATGGGGAGTTGGGTTCGCGAAGTGAGCGACAAGGGTTGAAGCGGGGAGGAGGAGGCTGGGGCTGGTAGACGGGTTCCTTTCTTCACCTTCCCCTCTGAGGTGGGGTGATTATTTCCATCAGCTCCTAAACAGGGAGACTGCACTGAGGGGAAGGGGTGGCAAAGGCAGGCTTAGTGCTGCAACCCCGGGAGACCCTCCAGCTTTGCAGGCAATGGTCCATTCTTGCTGCTTTGCTTGTCCCCTCTTCTCTCCCTCCCCCCAGCTTGGAAGCTTTTGTTCACTCCAGTTTGGGGCACAAGCCCAAACTGCCACACACCCCCACCACTGCTGCTGTGACTCCTGCCTCCTGACATCAGGAATGTTCGAGGAGAAAACCGCCTTGAGTTTGACCTCCTTTTGTGCTGCAGGCACCTTCAGTTCTGCCTCAGGTCCCACTCTCTGCATCCAGCTGCTGGATACAGAGAGTGGGATATGAGGTAGATGGAAGACCGGGCATAACAGGGCTCTTTGCCTCTCGCTCTTTGCATATAGGTCAGCCCAAGACAGGGGACGTGTGGCTGGCAGAGCGAACAAAGTCCCTTCCTTCTCTCAGCAATGGGAGAAGGAAAAAGCTTCTCCCACCGCTGAGAGAAAGGAAGTGCCCCACTCGCTCGGGTAGGGCAGAAGGCTTTTGCCGCTAGACAAAAAGCTCTGAATGTGTGGCCAGGCATCTGGCAATGATCTGCGCATTCAGAGCCTCTCCAGTGATCTAGGGTGTGTGTGAAATGGGTGGCAGATGATATGCACAAGCTGGTGGCATCCACAAGGTTGCTGTTTCTCCCAGAGTCCCCACTGGCCAGCCCAGCTCTGTTGAAGCCTGGCCTCTGTGAGCTCCTCCAGCGCTTTCCTGCCCCGATCCTGCCTCAGGTGTCCAGAGGCTGTGTAGAGGGTAGTTGGGCCAGGCGGCACAAGATGAGATGGGACAGCTGCACTGGGGCACGCTGCACTAATTTTAGCCCTGCAGGGAGAGCTTCCCACCCCACAGAGAAGGGCCCAGACTGCAGACGGAGGAAAGCAGTCCAAGCTTCTCCAAGCCACCTCCCTCCAGGCTTCTGTGGGGCAAGGTGCTTGAACTGCTTTTACCTATTTTCTGTTTTCCTTCAAGGCACTGAATTCGGAGCTGGTTGGGCCACTGCATGCACAGATGATTAAAAATAATAATAATTAAAAAAAAAAAAAGACAGAGGTCCTGACAGACAGCTGGAGCTGCGTATGCTGCTTCATTTTCACTACCAGAACGGGACTCCCCCCTGTACCGGCTGGGGCCCACCCCTGATAGTAGACCCAATTATACAGTTTGGGGAGGCAACTGAGCAGAAGTGATTTGCCACTGACTTTCTCAAAGATGTTTTTCTGCTTCCCAGTCATCTTGTATTCAAATATTTCCCCGAACCAGACAAGATTTGTCATCTGTTGCCGCAGCTGAGATTCTCTGGAAAGCAGGCTCTCCAACACTCCAACATTCGGAATGACTAGATAGTGTATAATCGGGGAGCACACGTTATTGAGATATTAAATTACTAGCACGCCTCTAAACCTGTGTGCTTGGCTTGGTCTGCTAAAGCCCCAGTTCTACCATAAATTCCTTTACTTCCCTTTTCCCCCAGGATAAAAGAATGACACCATCATCTAAAGGAGAAAAAAAGCCCTCTGCAAGTACCAGAAATTCTTATCCCTCTTACCTTCCTAGCACGAAATCAATAAGTAGACAAGATTGGGGAAAGGCAGACCTTGATACCATGGAGCTGTTTATAGGTAACCACCAGCACCTTCAGTTGAACTCAGAAGTTTATTGGCAACCTGTGCAGAGATGTAACATCCTCAGATCCATAAATGTCTGTGCCGCTGTATTTTGACAAACTATAGCATCTGGATGCTGCTCAAGGACAGCCCCAATGTAAGCACTTTGCAGTAGTCTATGTAGGAGGTTATTAAGGCATGAATGAGAGCAAGCAAAGCCTCCCAGTTCAGGAAAGGGCACCCAAGGCAAAACTCATGGTTGTGGCCATTATCTCTTCCTTGAACAAGAGCAATGGATTGAAGAGGACCTCCAAATTGCAGATAAACCAGTTCTGTGTGTGCAATTTTATCCTTCCTCTTTTGGCATCACACGAATTGGGGTGGGGAGGAGTTAACTATGATAATTTCATAAGCCACTTTTTTGGTCTGTGATCCAGGGGTGAAATTCAGCAAGTTCTGATGGGTTCTGGAGAACCGGTAGCGGAAATTTTGAGTAGTTCGGAGAACTGGCAAATACCATCTCTGGCTGGCCCCAGAGTGGGGATTTTGCAGTATTCTTCCCCTGCCAAGTCCACAGAACTGGTAGGGAAATTTTTTGAATTTCACCCCTGCTGTGATCCAACCATTTTTATCCGATTTTGTATCATCTTTCCAAGTCATCCATTTACTCTCTGCAGTAGCATCTTTAACTCATGCTCAGTCAAGTTCACGCCTCTTTGTCCTCCAATAGCAAAGCCTGAGCTCTTTGAAGAATGCTTCATGGTAGAAGATAGGAATGCAGGAATCTCTCTGATGCTAGGGTTTGTGTTATTGTTTTCTTTGGGAACAATGGTCTGATGTCTTGTGTTTTATGTGTGTAAGCTGCCTGGAGCCTGTACTGAATTGGCAGTCTAATACAGTCAGAGAGACAAGTTAGACTCATCAACAGACAGACAACCAAGCAGCCTACACTGGAAAGGACAGCTAAAAAAACATGATGCATAATAGCTTCAATTTGCTTTTGAAGAAGATGTTTATGTCTTTTTCTCTTGTACATTTTCCCGAAAATGTATCATTTTAACATCATGGATTTCCAACAGATTCCTTGAAGGGAATCTTAAAGGGTCATATTTTACCTTGAAGGGTTATATTTCACCTTGAAGGGTCATATTTCATTAGAAAAAGTATTGCCCCATCCTCTCATTTACCCATCCAAATTAAATTAATTTTATTTTACTTACAGAAATTGCACATTACAAATTTTGTCCTCAAAACTAAAACAAAAACAGCATGGTGGAGAGTTGTATAGTTGTATGAGCCATAAGGATTGATTGAACTAATTATACTTGTCCCTAATATAGATTTATGAGTAATAATTTTTGCTATTCAATTAATGCTGAGGAAGCGGGGAGTCCCTATCCAGATTAATATAATCAACTAAATATTACGGTGCTACTTCAAAAATCTGAAAATGATTAAATATAATATTTTGGTAAAACGCTCTGGTAGTGTGCTTACAGCAGACTTCAGGATAACCAAGTATTAAATTAAAAAGTTAGCAAGACAAGAGTTCTGAATCGTGTTAGAATGGCAGCATGATTGCATAGTATGCTGTGTGTTGAACTAAAGAGTAGCTGTTCTAATCCTAGCCTCAAACTATAATCTGCAGAACATCTTGCGCCAATGTGGCTCCCGAGTTCAACTTGTCTCCCATCTGCTCTCTTTTCCCATCTCTTTCCACTCCTCTGACCATCCACCCACTGTAGAACTCTGCTGACAGGTCACTGCAACCAAGACAATATAGTTAATCCTTAAAAAGGGTGGCACATCTCCATTGTTACAATGATGATCAACGCTTACACCATATCAAATAGCTTCCTCTTCTTTAGGAACCAGCAGGTAGGTATAGTCCCTGATCCTTCACAAGTAGGATTTTCACCTCTCCCTCCAGCACCCTTTGCTTCCCTTTTGGAGTCTTCAATCTTGCTTCCCTTTTGGAGTCTTCAATGTTTTAGCTGATAGAGCAGAGTAGTGTGCTTGCTTGCTCTCACCTGGATATTAGGAACGAGCAGGAAGGGTGCTACCCTGTTTCCACAAAAATAAGACGTACCCTGAAAGTAAGGCAGAATTTGCTAATATAAGGCACCCCCCGAAAATAAGGCGTAGTCAAGTTTACATACGGTACAGTGGAAAAACGTACGGTACCATTCAAAGCTGTTCATAGCGGTACCGTAATAATGTGGCGTCCCCTGCTGTCCCCTTCCATTTCTTTGTACCGTCCAGTACAGCAGACACAGTCTGCTGCTGTCTCACCGCCATTACAGTCTCCACTACAGTGCATAGACTGTAGTTCCTCTGGTGGCCGGAAGCTGCAATAGCGGAAATATACTGTTGTATCATATAAGTGCCGTCGTTTGTGTGTGTGTGTGCCATACTGACAGGTACCATACCGTAATCAGTGTACCGTATGGTACACTTTCTTTGGGGATGTCAGCTTTTCTGCCTGTGAATTTGTCTTATTTGAGAAATATAAGGCACCCCCTGAAAATAAGACGTAGCACAACTTTTGGAGCAAAAATTAATATAAGACAGTGTCTTATTTTCAGGGAAACACGGTAGGTGCAAGCTAATGTTAATGTTGGAGAAGCTCGACGAGCTCGAGCAGTGGAGAAGCGGTTCGGGCCCCGGAGGGTCCCTGGAGCAAGCCGCCCCGAGTCTTCGGAGAGGGGCGGCATACAAATCCAAATAATAAATAAATAAATAATGTGTACATTGCCATTTTATTTCAGTAATAATATAAACCTATTGCAGTAATAAGGGCAAGCATCCTGCCTCATTCCACAGTGGCATGGAGAAAATTGAACAATAAAAGATATACTATGATTCATACCATCAGGATTCAAAGATATAACTAGTTGGCCATTGGTGTAATGTAATGTTCAAATACTGGTTTTAATTCTAAACATGACTTTGGATGTAAAACCTTCACCATAGCAATGTTACTCTAGAGTTTGCTGCCTAGAAACATTGACGACATGAAAGAACACATACTCAAACTGCTAAACTGTCACACAAAATGACATTCAAATACATACATATCTTGTTCAGAGAGCTATGAATTTCCTGATTGCTGAATAAAGTTAGTTAAAGGTCAATTAAGGCAAGAAAATTCCAAATAAGCAAAGAAAATTAATGCTGTCTGATTCCTTATCCTTAAGCTACCTTATTATGCAAATGAGTATCAAGTGAAGAAAATCCCCACCATGCACGCGAATTTACACAATAGATTAATGCCAGAAGCCCTCCTCCCCAACTGGATGTAAGCAACACTTAGTAGTACATTCAAATATTTCACATGCAGGTGGTGGAACAGTTTCTTTTTCTCTCTCTCTTTTTTATGTGGTAAATAATTAGCACTTTTCAAAACTGTCTTAATTTGCCATTAGTCAAAAAAATATATATTGTCAACACCTTCAGAATTATTTAAAATCTGCTGGTACAAGAGAAGATTTTGTTGCTGTTAGAAATGAATTAATTTCAGACGGAAACTTTTTAGAGAAGTAACATTATCCTCTTATTTGAGGACTGCAGTAGATTGAAAAAATTTGTGTTGCTCAAACCCTGCATAAACCCACCGCATCAAAGCGGTATCACATGATGTATTGGGACTTTTTTATCCTTTGCTAAACCGGGCATGGGTGTGGCCAGCATGTGACACATCTGGCCAGTGCGTGATGCATCTGTCTGGGAGTTTCACAGCCCTAATTGTTATATCTGCCTGACGACCGGCAGCAAGGAAAGCCGCGGGGATTGGCGCCTTCTCCAAGGTGCTGATTGGCCGCGCTTACTAAGTAACAATGCAGGCGGGAGATTATTCTGTTTTGTATTGGTTGGCTCCTCAGCCTGTCTGCTGTATAAATGTTATGCTTTCTGCTGTAACCTTAAGTGTGTGTATCTGCCTGCTCTGGCACGAGTTCTAATAATAAACGGCCTGATTAATACGTGAGTTCCAGTTATTACATTTGGCGACGAGGATTCCTACTATTGTGGGTAACTATATTTACCACAATGTCTACCCACGTATCTTTTCCCCCCTTTGATCCACAAGGGGAGACCTGGGACTCATACGTGGCCAGGTTTGACTGTTTTCTAATAGCAAATGGATTTTCAGAGATTTCTGGTGACCGTAAGAGGGCTTATTTCCTCGGATTTTGCGGCACGGAAATGTTCGAGACAGCTCGGGCTTTGTTTGCCCCGGTTTCCATTAACAATGTGCCCTGGGAGGAATTTCTTAAAACTCTTCAAGATCATTATGCCCCTGCTCCCTCCCGTTGTGCTCGAAGGTATAAATTCTACCAAAGAAATCAAGGTGAGGGCGAATCGATAAATGACTATGTAGCTGCCTTACGCAGGGCGGCTCTTTATTGTGAGTTTTTGTATTTGAACGATTACCTCCTTGATCGACTGGTATTTGGCATAAGAGATGGTCGCCTCAAGCGGCGGTTATTGGCCATCCAGGATTTATCATTTCACACAGCTTTGTCAGAGGCCAGGGCATTTGAGTTGTCCACACAATCCGTGGCAGCCATGGACTCTTCAGTTAATGTCACCGTGCCAATTAGCCCTTCACCAGACAAGCCAGGGGTGCCTGCAGAAGCAGAGGGGGCATCGGCGCCTACTGAGGAGGAAGTTTGTCGGTTGACTGCGAATCGTGGACGGGAGCAGCCTGCCACCCGGCCCCGGGCCCCACTGTCTCCTTGCCGTGGGTGCGGGGGGGGCATCTCAGAGTAAATTGCTCTTTCCGTGGCGCTTCTTGCTGGCGCTGTGGTGCTAAAGGGCATATCGCTAAGGTTTGCCGGTCCCGCAGATCTCCTCCGCCGGCTCAGAGGGAGCAAAAAGACTTTTCTAACTCAGGCTCTCGGTGGCAGAGACGGTCCTCGTATTCTCGCCGGGAAGACTGCAATGCTATTTATACTTCTCCGCGTTCGACTACAGCGTACGTGCGAAAGACGTCCTCCTCGGTGGACAAGATTTCCGTGATTGTGCGCCTGGGACACACTGTTTGCCCGATGCAAGTCGACACTGGATCCGCCCGATCCCTGGTGTCCTGGTCGACGGCGAAGCGATGTTTTCCCGCGCTAAGGAAGTCTCAACTTCGGCCGTGTCAGCTCAACCTCAAGGACTATCAGGGAACTCAAATCCCTGTTGTGGGGGAGGGTACCTTTACTGTTCATTTTAAGGCTTTTACAGGCAAATTGCCTTTAATTATCGTGAATGGGCCTTTTGCCAATTTGCTGGGTTTGGACTGGTTTACTGCCCTGGGGTTATCTGTTACGGGAGTGAATGCAGTGAGGGAGGAGACTGGTTTTGACAGGTGGGCCAAGGAATTTCCCTCGGTGTTCGATTCCAGCCTGGGCTGTTACAAGGGCTCATTGATTTCTTTTAGCTTAGACCCTAATGTCCCAGCTGTCCGACTTAAACCCCGCCGTGTACCCATTCCTCTGAGGCCCAAAGTGGACGAAGAATTGGACAGATTAATTAGCCAAGGCGTTTTAGAACCTATTGACCAGGCGAAATGGGAAACCCCAGTGGTAATTGCGGTCAAGGGGGATGGGGGAATTCGCTTGTGTGGCGATTATAAATGTTCTATCAACCGGGCGCTTGCTCATCATTCCTACCCCCTGCCAGTGGTGCAGCAGCTGCTCCACTCACTAGGAAAGGGCAGGTTGTTCGCGAGGCTGGATTTAACGCAAGCGTACCAGCAGCTGCCTGTGGACCCCCAAACTGCTGAGGCGCAATCTATAATTACTCACCGGGGGGTGTTTAAGTGCAACCGACTTCAATTCGGGGTGTCTATTGCCCCTGGAATTTTCCAGGGGCTCATGGAGTGGTTACTTTACGGAATTGGGGGAACTGTCCCCTATTTCGATGATGTATTGGTTTCTGGGGGGACGGCGGAGGAGTTGGAAATGAGAACTAGACAGGTACTGTCTAAGTTTAGAGATGCTGGACTCAAGTTAAAGGCAAAAAAGTGTGTTTATGGGGTCCCGAGTGTAGAATTTTTAGGTTTCACAGTAGATGCTGAGGGAATCCACCCCACAGGGGATAAGACTAGGGCAATTAAGGAGGCGCCGAGACCTCAGTCAAAACAAGAGCTGCAAGCATTTTTAGGTTTATTAAATTTTTATGCCGTATTTTTGCCTCACAAGGCATCGGTCGCTGAGCCGCTCCATAGGTTGCTGGATAAGGAGGCTGTTTGGCATTGGGGGAGGCGTGAAGAGTCGGCATTCTTGGCGGTAAAAGAAATTCTGACTTCCAACAGTGTACTCGCCCAGTATTCCCCGACGTTGCCTTTAATTCTTACATGCGACGCCTCACAGTTCGGCGTGGGGGCGGTGCTGAGCCACAAGTTGCCAGATGGGAAGGAGGCTCCATTGGCATTTTTCTCCCGCACACTAGCTAAGGCAGAACGGAATTATGGGCATATCGATAAGGAGGCTTTGGCTCTGATCGCGGGGGTGCGGAAATTCCACAACTATCTGTATGGCCGGCACTTTGAGCTCGTCACGGACCATCAGCCTCTGTTAGGGTTACTAGCTGGGAATAGGCAGAGTCCGATTGTGCATGTCGCGCTGGATAATATTTTTAGCCAATTATTGTTATACGTTGACTTACCGGCCGGGCCGCCACATTGCACACGCGGATGCGTTGAGTAGATGTCCCCTTACGGAGCTCCTGTCAGATCCTGCTCCTGCCAGCACGGTTTTGGCCATTGGGAATGAGCCTGTTTTATTGGCAGCTCCGGAGGTAGCCAGGGAGACGGGAAAAGATTTAGTTTTATCTAGGATTAAGCAGTGGATTCTCCGGGGCTGGCCTGCCTCTTCTCCTGGGGAAGAATATGCCCTATATTTTCGTAGCAAACTAGAGCTGTCAGTGGAAAAGGGTTGTGTGCTCCGTGGGAGTAGAGTTGTAATTCCCCCCAAGCAACGTGCACATGTCCTATCTGTGTTACATAAAGGACATCCCGGCATTGTCCGTATGAAAGGGCTTGCTAGAGACTATGTCTGGTGGCCTGGCATGGATAAGGAGATAGAACAGCGGGTGGCAGCTTGTCAGGTGTGCCAAGAGAGTAGGTCTCTTCCCCCCCGAGCGGAATCGTTGTGTTGGGAGCCACCTGCGGGGCCATGGGCAAGGCTACACATTGATCTGGCCGGTCCTTTTATGGGCGAGAATTTTTTAATAGTCGTGGATGCCCACTCTAAGTGGTTAGAGGTGGCCCGCTTGAGGTCTACTCAGTCTATGGCTATTGTGACAGTTTTGGAATCATTATTTGCGTCTCATGGGTTCCCTGACATACTTGTCTCGGACAATGGCCCTCAATTCACTTCTGTGGCTTTTGAGTCGTTTTTGGCAGCTGTGGGCATCAGACATGCCCTGGCATCGCCTTGGCATCCCGCCGGAAATGGGCAGGCGGAACGCATGGTACGCTCTGCCAAGGATGCCCTCAAAAGGATGCCACACGGGTCATGGCACCAGAGAATCACGGAGTTGCTAATGGCTCAGCACTCCACGCCATGTGTGGCGACTGGTAAGACTCCGGCCGAATTGTTAATGGGCAGGAAACTGAGGATTACCCTGGACAGGTTACATCCCTTATATGCCCCTGCCGCACAGTGGCCAGATCCAGCGGGAAGGAAAATAGAGGTAGGTGACAGGGTGTATGTGCGGGCATACTCAGGGGGGCAGAACTGGAAGCGGGCAACAATAAGTAGAGCATTGGGGCCTCGTTCCTTTGAAACTATATTAAGGGATGGCAGGGTTTGGAGGAGGCACTTGGACCAAATCAGGTTGGACAGGGCAAGAGATCAGGAAGTCACCGAGCGCGGGGAAGGATTGCTGGAAAGGGAGGTGTTTCCGTTACCAGCCCCAGTTAGGGGACTGGGAAGTCCGGCCCCAGGTATCTGTTCAGGAGTGGCTTCTCCACGCAGGGAGTTAAGGGAAAGATTGACAGAGTTAGAAGCCGAGCCGGAGTCTCAGGAAGAGCTCAGACGCTCCAGCAGGATTTCGAAAAAACCCGCCTACCTGAGGGATTACGTTTGCTCCAACCAAGAAGAAAGGAGTGTTATATCTGCCTGACGACCGGCAGCAAGGAAAGCCGCGGGGATTGGCGCCTTCTCCAAGGTGCTGATTGGCCGCGCTTACTAAGTAACAATGCAGGCGGGAGATTATTCTGTTTTGTATTGGTTGGCTCCTCAGCCTGTCTGCTGTATAAATGTTATGCTTTCTGCTGTAACCTTAAGTGTGTGTATCTGCCTGCTCTGGCACGAGTTCTAATAATAAACGGCCTGATTAATACGTGAGTTCCAGTTATTACACTAATCTATATACTATTAAAATTCTTCTGAATATTTGATCATTTATAATCTTCAGTTGGGTGTAATGATGCATCATGGGGCAACATTTTTTCAATTAAGGTAGCTTAAATAAGCTAACATACAGAATGATGGGATGCATCACTCTGAGGAAAATGAAATTTGGGGAGTTGATTTTGCTTTCAGAGCTGTGGACATGTGATCACTTCTTCACAGCTTCCCATAAATCAGTGGAGAAGCTGACAAGAATTCAATTGTGATTGGGGATCCTCCATATCAGTTTTTCACTAGCTACTGTAAATCTTTGTTTGTAGGAAGCTTGCAGAGAGCAATTAAATTATTAGATTTGTTTTTACATTGTCTTTATTATTGCTGTGAGCCGCCCCGAGTCTGCGATAAAGAAAGAAAGAAAGAAAGAAAGAAAGAAAGACAGACAGACAGTGTGCTGAGGGACTGGGGGAGTGTGAGGATGGAAGAGGGAGGGATGAAGATTTCTGATACTCCCATTACATAATAAGGAAGCTGGCAGGAAGTCGGAAATTGCACTCATTGCTCCCCCCCCCCCGTGGTCATGCTGCTCTCTGTTTAGATAAGAAAATATATCTGAAATTTACTAGGTATTTATTAGTTAAACATTAAAAAGAAATGGATAATGTGTTCTTTCCCCTAATTTAGCTATCAAACACTACCATTCTTCCAGAATGCTAAGAGATTAGTATTTTTCTGTTCTTTAAATATTTTATTAATTTTCCACTTTTAAAAAAGAAAACAGTTAGTGCAGAAGAAATATTTTTGATCAGTCAGTCAATCAATTAACCAACCAACCAACCAACCAACCAACCAACCAACCAACCAACCAACCAACCAACCAACCAACCAACCAACCAATCAATCAGTTTATAATATCACCATAGTTTCTACAGGGTGGAAAGGAAGCACACAGAAGTAGTTGCCTATCTACATGATGCCTGCTTTTTTATCTAATTTATATAGCCACTAGTGATGGGTGAACTGAACCCGCACAATTCAGGTCCGTATCGAATTTTGCGGTGTTCGGTATGCCAAACATGAACCCGAAATTTTTCCAAACTTCGGGCAAAGTTCAGGGTCATGTTCGGCATTCGGAGCTTTGACGTCACCGGCAGGTTGCTAAGGACGGCAAGGTGATCACTTCCTAGATGGAATCCAGGAAGTGATCACCTTGGTGTCCTTAGCAACCTGCCAGTGACATCAATGCTCCGCCCCTGGAATCTCTTTGTGGGAGGGATTCCCCGTTCGGGTTCGAGTTCGGGTTCGGTTCAGGTTCGGCCGAATTTTGCATAAAATTTGGCCGAACTTGCCGAACCTGAACACTGTTGGGTTCGCCCATCACTAATAGCCACCCATTTTACAAGCAAGTGACCCTGGGCAGAGTACCTAGAGTTCTGTGCCTTAAAAGAATAAAAAGTCAGCTTTTTTAAAAAATGAAAAATGGTTTTCATGTATGTTGCACCAGCAATCTCTGGATGGAGGACTGATGTCAAGAGCAAGTTTTAAAAACTTCTAGAACTTATGGAATAGATTGTATGATATCCATAGGGCATAACAGCACCAGCAACAAACATTGAAAGGCAAAATTTTCCATCTTTTCTCATTAAAAAAAAATCTCAACATAAAAATAAAATACAAAATCCAACTCATCTTCCTACCATCAACATATGCAACTGATTTATTTTCATTTCTTTCTTTTTAAAAATCTCAATCATGGCATTTTTTTCCACCTGTCAACCCCCATGAAAGAAATCACAATTCCCTCTTGCAAAAACACAAAATCTCCACCACTGATTTATTGATATTGAAATATTGCCTCTAGTGCCTTAAATCCTGGTTCTCCTTCTTCCCTGCCTCCTCCTCGCAATTGGCTGAGCATGCAATCCTACATCCCTCAGTCTGTGGGAACATACATTGTCATAAACTCTACTGCCCCATGGCTTAACTTCATTTTGCTTCAGGAACGAGGCTTGCAATTGATTCTGTCCCTACAGTTTTTGTGTGGGATAACTCAATGAAAGTGATTGGTGCGTCCCCACGGTATCATTTGTAGCATTCTCTGCCAGTGAGAGAATCAACCACCAATCACTCCCCTGAACATGTGGAGAATCAAAGCTGAGCATGGCAGTGCCTGAGACAGAGAGATTAACCAGTCTTCGAATTCCCAGAGTGACATGCTTGCTAGCTGTTGGTTGAGTTCTGCCTGAACATGTGTCTAATGCTCTTTTGAAAGTGTGTGTGTGTGTGAGGAGTGACGGTTCTTGGAACATGAAGGTGGCTCCTATTGCTACCTCACATGTTTCTCTTCCATGTCTATGACCTGACAGCCTGACAAGGCCTTGAAATTCCATAGGGTTTTTCTGCAGATGAAAATGGTGGGTTGGTTTGGTGGTAATAAAGGCAGTGAGGAGAATCCCTTTTGACAGGGGAAGATAGGATGATATTCAGACAAGAGAGAAAGACTGCTGCATTTTCTGGCCTGGAGCAAGGACTAGCTGGGATGCTTTTCAAAAGAAAAACAGCCCCCTCCCACCAACAGATGATTTTTCATTGCCTTCTATCACCTACAGGGAACTGTCTGGCTGGGGGTTCAAGGCAGCTTACGGAAACAGGAGGAGAAAAACAATTACCTCTTGGACATCAGAAGATGTCTATAAAAGAAGATAGAATCCTAGGTTTAGAAAGCTTGGAACTACGTCGCCTCAAACACGACCTAAGCATAGCCCATAAAATCATCTGCTATGACATCCTTCCTGTCAATGACTACTTCAGCTTCAACCACAACAATACACGAGCATACAAGAGATACAAGCGTAAAGTAAACCGCTCCAAACTCGACTGTAGGAAATACGACTTCAGTAACTGCATGGCTTACTGATTTAATTAATGCATGGAACTCACTACCTGACTCTGTAGTATCAATACTTAACCCCCAAAACTTTACCCTTAGAATCTCCACTGTAGATTTCACTTGATTCCTAAGAAGTCAGTAAGGGGCGTGCATAAGTGAACCAGCGTGCCTTCCATCCCCTGTCCTAATGTCTCTTTCTCTCACTAGTATCATGTATATAAACATTGTTATATCTTTGTATACTACCAATACATAGTTGACAAAAATGAATGAATAAATAAATAAATAAATAGACAAACAAACAAATAAATAAATACCTCATCTTTGCAATCTATTTTGACTGAGTTGTAACTCCGATAGCAAAAGGACCCAGAAGACAACTCCAACCAAGAGTGGTTTTAAACAACAAAAGCAAAATGGTTGTTCAGTAAATTAGAACATTTTATAACTCAGAGAAGGTGTAGTTGCAGAAATTATTTGGAAAAGAGAAACTTCCCTTTGATTTAATCTAGCCTGGGGAAACCGAGACTGCTCTACCTATGAAGGTTACACCTTTTTTTATCTCCATTTATTCCTTATATGCACATGGCCCGGTTCACCCCCGGGGTTATTAGGCTTTCAATATATCAATTTAACAAATAATAATAACAAATAATAATAACAATTAGATGGCTAACCTGACTCTTGGCTTTGCCTGTCTAAGCCACTGGTGAATTTCCAAGCTGTCCTGAAGCAAACAATGCAAGCAAATAGCCAAAACAAAACAGAATGATGGAAAAAATAGAGAAAAGTATTTGTAGTGCCAAAAATGGCCAAAAGATGCTGGCCAGTATCCCATCTCTGACTATGTCACCACCACTGAAGTAGAAACAGACTAGGGATAAAACAAAGCAACATCCTAGTCATGGAATTAAATAATGATTAGCAGAATGTGTTCATGTTTATGACTTAGAGTTAAAGGGATGTAATAATTTTGGATCTGAGTCCAAAGCCACAGCAGTTCATCAGTAGAGCAATTTCTGGCAACACAAGTTGGTGTAAAGGCACACATCCTAAATCAGTCTGAATATGTACACTTTGCAACCCAGAGGGATGCTGTGGAATCTGAGGACAGCAGCTGTCAATCACAATCACATAGGGAAGAGCAAGCTGCGGGCAGGTTTTTTGTTTGAACCAGTTTGGGCTGTACAATTTGACCAAAAGAAGAAAAAAAAGAACTTGGCAAAAAGAAGGAGTGACTTGGGCATTCCTCTAACTCCTGACCCTCACGCTTCCTAAAGCGGTCCATATGATAAGTGATTTTCACACGTTACAGCTGTTGCTGTGGAAACACTTTCCCATGGCCTTTCTATTTGGCAGTGGTAACATAACTAGCCTAATATGTGTCAAACCGAGTGTGGTCTGTGGCTCTGTGATTCCCCCCCACACCTTATCAAAGTGAATGGAGTATGGGACTCCAGGAGAGAGGGGGACCCTTGAATTCCACTGCCAGATATCTCCCGTCACCAGCATCTACAGCCAAGGAAAAACAACCAATACATCTTCTACACCAATCTTGGAGATGTCTGTGAACAAATATGCCTGTCAGCTGAGGCCCCCTGAAACTCTTCACCAACATGCATAGAAGTAATGCCATTAAAAAGCCAAAGCAGAAAAAGCAGATAGCATTTCAACTCTGGGGGAATCTGTGGGAGGTGACCCACAAGCCAATTTTCCATCTGTGAATGGCTTACTCTTTCACAGTACAGCTTAGGCCCGCTTCTACTATTAATTATACTTGCCTTATTTGCATTATGCAAACTTCTGAGCTCAAACAAAAACCAAACTAACTTTATTTCAGAATTCGGTTTCTTCTACCTCCCTTTCCCTCTCCCCTCTAAATTTATATGCATGTTGTTGTTAATCCTTCACAGACTGAAATAGCCTGTAGTAGTATAGAATACGAACAATCACTGCATCTTAGTATATATTGTATATTGATAAGTGGCAATTCAATATTTTAGTTATTCGTCATATTTAGAAACCTTCCTCGTAGAGTGACTATGGGTGGCTACAAGTAGCCATAAAGCATAAAAGCCATAGATCAATATTATAATAAAAACAATTAAAAATAAGAATAGAATAAATAAAATTAAAAAGATCGGAGGCTTCAGGATGTTAACTCATGGCTGTGTCCTACTCTGTGGGCACCAAGTGAGTTGGCAGAGCCAGATCTTCAAACATTTCTGGAAGGCCAGGAGAGTGGAGGTCATCCTCAACTCTGGTGTGTTCGTGTGTGTGTGTGTGTGTGCGTGTGTGTTTGTGTGAATGATCCATAGGGAAATGGAATTGGTAGAGAAAGTGCTCTCCTTGAGCCCTACTAATAAGCTTGATTGAATCTGCAGCATATTTTCCCTATCTCAGTAAATGAGACTAGGCTGAGATAATGGGAAAAGATGGTTCCCCACTTAATAGCAATAGCAATAGCATTTAGACTTATATACCACTCCATAGTGCTTTTACAGCCCTCTCTAAGCTGTTTACAGTATCAACATATTGCCCCCAACAATCTGGATCCTCATTTTACCCACCTCAGAAGGATGGAAGGCTGAGTCAACCTTGAGCCGTGGATGAGATTTGAACTGCTGAACTACAGCTAGCAGTTAGCTGAAGTAGCCTGTAGCGCTGCATTCTAAGTTTCTAGCCACCCGGCTCATAAACCGGCTCATAAACCAATAATGGTAGTCAGGGTGGGATTCTACTGGTTTGGACTGGTTCAGGTGAACCGCTAGCTCTGACCATCAGCTGAGAGTGAATTGTTTGCTCTGATGATCAGATGGGCCTGCCTACACCTGCGTTATTCTGATCTATATTTCCTTTTCTTTGAAGCTCAGCTGATAGGCACGGCAGAGCGGATTGCCTACCTCAGCTGTTTTATTCTCCAGGGCTACAGTAAAATGTTAAGTTTTAGAGCTGTTTTCAAATGTAATGCATGCATATGCTCAGCAAACCAATTGTTACACTGGTTAAATCCCACCACTGCTTGTAGGGTATCTCTGAGGAAGAGGTTTTTAAAAAGTCAAGATGGCAGCAAGAACTTCAATTGAAACCTTTTTTAAATGTGTAATGCTGCCACCATCTTGGCTTTTTTTTAATTCCCTCCCCCAACATCTGTCAATCTTATTTCATTTGTACCATAATGAGGGAAGTTAGGATGCTGAAGGTCTAGGGCTACCCTTAGCTTCTGAAGTTAAAGTTCATCTACTTCAGAAATTGTTCAAATTAAAGTGGTTTTTCTTTTTGGAACTGAATTATTAGGTGAATTTGGAACTTTTTTTAAAAAAAAAAAAGCCCACCCTTTTGGTGTTGACCAGTCCAGTTACTCAGTCATGTCTTAGCAATCTATGGACCATAGTATGACAGGCCCCGTGTCCTCCACAGAGTTTGCCCAAATTCATATTCCTTGCATTGATGATGCTAACAAAGTATACCCTAAAGAATTATAATAATTTTAATCTGCTACCTTATATCCAAGCTCCTTTTGGCCTTTTAAAACCATAGATTGACACCAAAAAGAAAGTAGTTCTAGTTCCTATTATGGATGAATACTTTGTATTATTTTCTTTTCGAATCAAAGTTATATATAAATTTTTGGTAGTAAATTTTGAATTTTGACTTATTTGAATTTTGAATCTTTAGATTTTTTTTAAAAATTGAAAAATGGCAACACTGATGATTTGAACGGCTTTTTTTTTTTAAAAAAAAATGTTTCAGTCCCATTTTACCGCCTTTAAAAAGTCTGACACTGCAATGACTGGCTGCCAAGTTTAAAGCTGAAATCCATTTTTGCCATACTTTTAAACCACTGAAAAAGTAGATTTATAATGTAGGTGCTGACAGACCTTTGACTCTCACAGCTACTCTAATAGCTCAGCTGTATTTATTTTTTATTATAGTTAAATGTAATTGGCAGAAACCTAGCCATAGTCCAGTCTGCTGAGAACCTTTTTCATTTTGGCATCACTTTTAAAAAACTGGTTACTTTCAGATGCCCTTTTTTATTTTGGAGTCTTTCCTTCTTGGCTGCCTTTCATACTTAGTTCCTTGTTAACGTCTCTGCACTACTGTATTTTTCGAAAGAGTATGCCAAGCAGGTATTTATATTGTTAAAGTTGTGTCATCCTCTGGCCGGAAGTACATTGTTCTTGGGAAAAAGACCCACATCTCACTAGGAGTGTTTTGACTGTGTTAAGAATCACTGGTGCAGTAGACAGAGACCATTGGCAAACAAAATAGAGACTGTGCTTTCTATTTGTGTATTTCTAAGCATGTACTTAAGTACAGCCATGTACTCAAATTGGAAGTAAGGGATTTCTAGATCATAATACAGATAGTCCTTGACTTACAACCAGAGGTGGGTTCCTATTGGTTCTAATTGGTTCTTTAGAACCGTTAGTATACCAGTGATAATGTTATGGAGCCAGTTCTGTCAGTGCTGCTCCATGGGTGCTGCCATCTTGGTTTTGGCTTCTGTCCATGCACAGAAGCTAATTTTTACTTCTGTGCATGGGCAAAACCTGGGTTTTCGGCACTGCGGATGTGTGCGTGGTATGTGCGTGCACCACACAGCGCAGGAGGAAGCGAACCAGCAGTGAGGTAAGTTAGGACCCAACCTTATATCAGTTTATTTAGTGACCATTCAAAGTGCAAAGCTAATTGCAAATTGCTTCATGAGATAAGGAGTCTCCAGTTTCACAGACTTTTCCCAGCATCTCTGCAGACAGGCACTTTTACTCCAAGGCTTTTAGCATGAAAATAACAGTTGGCTAGTGCAACCTGCCTGAAACCTTAACATCATCCGACTCCATTGTACAACATTGAAATGCCAACCCGAATTACCCATACTCCACCCTTAAATACCTATAGGGAGTGGTCAACAATTCCCTAGAGTTACAAACTACAGACTACCTCCTTTTCCCATACAAGTATTCTTGTCTTTTTCTTAGTCTTCTAAAGTGGGCATCTAGCAAAGGCTCCAGATCTTACTCCTCATCCTCTAAGTCAGACTCTACTGTCATTGACATATCTGCCACCTCTGGTAGTCCTTCAGGTTCATCCGGGCCTATTTCTCTCTCACTCTCACTCTCTGCATCAGCTGGTAACACCACTGGCCCAGGGTACCAAGATGGGCCTGGCTCATCCTCCTGAGAATTTATCATTACCAGAGTTGGACAAGGAGCACTCACCACACTTCCTTGGGCTAAAACTACAGTGAGGGTTAGATCCAGTTTGCTTCAAGAGAGAGATATCCAATTACCTCAGCGGATATCAATTATTTATATCTGGCCAATGGTGTTAAATGTATCTCAATCAATAGAGGAATAGAGGAATTCAGAGAGAGTAAAACTAATCTATTACTTCTGTGGAGGAAAACACTAGTCTGTGTCAATTCTAACCCAACTAGCATTGAGATCCCAACTATACCATTTGGCAATTGGAATCCTGGGTTTTTTAAAATGGATTCAGAGTTGCCCAAGCAGTGTTGTGAAGGCTCATGAATGAAAGTCTGCAGGCAGGATGTCTTGTGGGAAGCCACACTGAACGAAGGGCATGCACCCCCTTTTATTGTCCTTTAGTTACATCTCATTGGATATTGGGAATACTTTACAGGATATCATTGGTCAGATAAATGCATGGTAACCTCATAATCACATCATGGTCAACTCATGATTAATTCATGCTAGTGCTAATACCAATGCCTACGTGTGGTTTTAGGGGTCTCTCCAGGGTTGTTTACAACTGATAGGGAAGTATGTTTTTTAAGGGAGTGTGGAATGTCACGTAGCCAGAGTGGTTTGCCAACCGGTGACTTGGTGCCTTTTTGTCTCCCCAAGTAGCCAAATTTAAAACATGCTGATATTTTTATAAAATGAAGAAGTATTTCTTCTGTGATATTAATAGCTGCAGAGTGAAAAGAGGGTCTAGGCCAGGGGTGACATAAGGACAGTGTTCCAATATTTGAGGGGCTGCCATGAAGACGAGTGGGTCAACCTATTCTCCAAAGCACCTGAAAGCAGGCAAGAAGAAATGGATAGAAACCAATCAAGGAGAGAACCAACTTAGAACTAAGGAGAAATTTCCTAACACAATTAGCCAGTGGAACTGCTTGCTTTCAGGAGAAATTTCCTAACACAATTAGCCAGTGGAACTGCTTGCTTTCAGAAGTGAGCTTTCCATCACTGGCTTTTAAAGAAGCTGTTAGGTAGAGACTGGACAGCTACTGGTCTGGAATGGTATAGGGCAATGATGGAGAACTTAAGGCATATGTGGCACATGGAGCCATATCTACTGGCACATGAGCTGTTGTTGTATCTCAGCTCCAGCATGCATGTGGATACTGGCTGGCTAATTTTCAGCTCACGTGGAGGTTCTGGAAGGGCAGGGAAGGCTGTTTTTGCCCTCTCCAGGCTCTAGGAAATCTCAGGAGTCTAGGGAGGGCAAAAAACAGACCTACTGGGCCCACCCAAAGTTGGGAAATGGGGGAATGGGGAGGATCATGCACACATGCATGGGTGGTTGAGCAGAATTGAATTATGGGTGTGGGAACTCAGGCATATACAATAGCACACGCATGTGTGCTTTTGACACCCAAGGAAAAAAAGGTTTGTCATCACTGGTATACGGTCTTTGTTTAAGCATGAGGACTAGAAGACCTCTGAGGTCCCCTCCAACTCTATTATTTTGTTATTCTGAAATCTGGGCTTGGCTACTAATGAATTCTCTCTCGTTCTCTGTTCATTCACTCACATACAAAGACTGTGATTTGAACATCTCAATGAGCACATTCCTGTTATATATTATGACATTACCTTCCAGTTTGCAGCTGATGAAGCAATAAATTATGATGAGAGATTGTTTTGCAAGAAACTTGACCTCAAAGTCAACCTGGATATTTCTGTTATCATCCAAGCCCTAAAGCAAGAAAAATTCCTTTTATGATTGCCTCTCCCTACTGTGGATATAATATATCTTTCCTCAAACTGAGAATCCTGTAAACTCCCCAGTTTTAGAATCAAGGATTGTTAATGCACTCAGATTCCCTTAAGAGCCTTCTTTCACTGGCAGTAGTACCAGCCATCAAAACTGAACTGTAGCTTTTATGTATATAGGAACAGAAACAGAATCTAGCTTGTTTTTCCACAAATCTCTTCTTCAATAGATAAACCTTTTTGGATCAAGGGCCATACTCACTTTTGAATGGATCCTGACATCTAGGGACAATATCAGTTTCCAACAATGCGTTGAGACGGGTACCACATTGGCCTTAAGTTAAATTGTATTTAAAATACTATCTTTCTTCGTCTCCATATATTTCATAATATTTCCCTTCAGGTGTATTAAAATGTCAGCTTGATAGCAATGTTAGTAAACTGCTAATATAATTATCAGTCCCAAAAGACTGGTAATTATAAACATTCACATCTCTTGGGCAACAAGCTGATAATAAACACACCTGGTAGAATGTTGAGTTTTGAGTTTATAAAACAAATAAAACACATAAGTGATTATTCTTTGAGGCAGATGTTATAAAGCTAACTATTTTTGGAGGTGTTCATACATCCAGGTTTTTGCAATGAACTTAGCTGAGTCATAACTTAGTTATCCGAAAATGCTATCATCAATACTGTGTAGGTTGATGTTCTCCTCCAAGAATGTTCCATAATAAATTCATCTTGCCACCAACAGCTGATATCTACTCAATCCTTTTAACAAAAAAATATAATTTATTTATTTATTTATTCGATTTTTTTTTTAATGCTGCCCTTCTCCATAGACTCAGGGCGGCTTACAACATGTTAGCAATAGCACTTTTTAACAGAGCCAGCATATGGCGCCTACAATCCGGCTCCTCATTTTACCCACCTCGGAAGGATGGAAGGCGGAGTCAACCTTGAGCCGGTGATGAGATTTGAACAGCTGACCTGCAGATCTAGCAGTCAGCTTTAGTGGCCTGCAGTACTGCACTCTACCCACTGCGCCACCTCGGCTCATATACAAGTCACCCAATTCTTAGAACGAGATCTTTTTATAGGGGGAAAATGTTTTATTACGATGGGTAGAACTGTGGAAATTCTAGCCAAAAAAGAGAAATGAAGGTAAAAGTATTTCTGTTTATTGGCTGAAACCTTGTGAAATATTTTAGGTGTGTCTCTCTCCTGTTTCAGTTTCATTGCTAGCTGTTTGTTCCCATCATCATTGTAGTGGCAGAGAGTTGTTATAGTAAGAAACAGCTTGGTCCTGTAATGGGAACAAAAGATAGTTCTATACAAACTTTATTTCGTTATCCATGCTGGATGATGCTTAGCTATACCCCCATTTCTCTCCTTCTCAGCCACCTTCCTAACAGAGCACCAACATATTTGGATCATCACAACTAGTTATTTCATTGAGACATGGCTGCACTCCATCTTGTGAGAGTCACCAATTGCTTTTCCAAAATTTTATAGATGTTATGCCTGCTTAGTATAAGACACCAAGCAATCTCACATCCCATGAAGTTAGACAATTTTTTTTTAAAAAAACCAACCCACTCAGATGTTCTCTTATCCCAAGGCTTTTCTCTCAGCAGTGGTGTCTTTTAAAGCAAAATAAATAAAGAATATACAAATGCAAGCTACCTTTGTTTCCTCCTTCCTTGATACCTTCCGTAATCCATACCGTAACAAATCTTAGCTTTTTCTCCTACATTTAGATAGCATCAAATTCTAGGAAAAGGATTAATAAAGATGGAAAAGTACTTTATAGATAGTCCTCGAGGTATGGCCAGAATTGAGGGGAAATTTTATGTTGCTATGTGAAACATTGGCTAAGTGAGTTTTGCCCCATTTTACAACTTTTCTTGCCATAGTTGTTAAGGAGAACACCCATGTATAAGAAAGTGCTGTTTCTCTGTCTTCTCACTGAGAGAGAGAGAGAGAGAAAGAGAGAGAGAGAGAGAGATTTAAATATATGTATATCAACCTATCAGGTATGAGTTTGCTACACTTTAGATAAAAAAATTGTCCAAAAAATAATCGTTTGGCTAAAAATGGAAATATATTGGAGACAGATTACTAGGTGCATTAGGGAAATTTCTCTGACAAGGAAAAAGACATGGTGTCTTGATCTAAAACTTAAGACATAATATTCTTTACAAACAGATGAAAAATGAAAGAGAAAGCTAACACCGAACTCCATTCTTTCCTTGCTCTGTATTAAGACCATCCTATCAGAGTTAAATCCTAACCTCCTTGAGACTTCTTCAGAAGAGGAGAAAAATCTTTGGAATTTTAATCCTTGGGATGGAGTGGCAAACATTTTCTTTACTTGAAAACTTATTTACGATGTGATTAATGAGTTTCTGGGATGAGTTGTGCTTTTGGGGCTTCTCTTTCCATTCATTCGTTAGAAGAACACCCACAACATAAAAAGAGAATTTTACTGCGGTGCACGTTCCAAGACCTCCATCTGTCTTTCTTACCTTAAATGTGCCCCTGTGAGGAACGGTACTTTGAACATTCATTCCTCATACAAGATGTAAAACTTGTAACAGACGAGCCGTAATACTAGTTGGCTAGATCCTATCTGAGCGTGTATTTTTTTTGGTTCTTTATGTACAATGATTGAAATAACATTTGTTTGTTTGTTTGTTTTGTCAATTACATATTGGTGGTATACAAAGATATAACAATACAGTGATACCTTGTCTTACACACTTAATTGGTTCCTGGACGAGGTTCTTAAGGTGAAAAGTTTGTAAGACGAAACAATGTTTCTCATGGGAATCAATGGAAAAGCGATTAATGCGTGGAAGCCCAAAATTCACCCCTTTTGCCAGCCGAAGCACCCGTTTTTGTGCTGCTGGGATTCCCTTGAGGCTCCCCTCCATGGGAAACCCCACCTCCGGACTTCTGTGTTTTTGCGATGCTGCAGGGGAATACCAACAAGGGAATCCCAGCATCGTAAAAACGAGCGCTTTGCTGGCAACGGAAGTCCGGAGGTGGGGTTTCCCAGCGAAGGGAGCATCAGTGAAATCGCAGCATCGCAAAAACACCGAAGTCCTCGAAACCCCACCTCCGGACCTGTGTTTTTGTGATGCTGCAATTTCACTGAGGCTCCCCTCACTGGGAAACCCCACCTCTGGACTTCCGTTGCCAGCGAAGCACCTGTTTTTGAGCTGCTGGGATTCCCCTGCAGCATCACAAAAACACAGAAGTCCAGAGGTGGGGTTTCCCATGGAGGGGAGCCTCGGGGGAATCCCAGCACTGCAAAAACGGGTGCTTCGCTGGCAATGGAAGTCCGGAGGCAGGGCATCCCAGCGACAGCGGTGGGTTTGTAAGGTGAAAATAGTTTGTAAGAAGAGGCAAAAAAATCTTAAACCCCGGGTTTGTATCTCGAAAAGTTTGTATGACGAGGCGTTTGTAAGATGAGGTATCACTGTATTTATATACATGATACTGGTAAAAGAGAAACACTAGGACAGGGGATGGAAGGCACTCTGGTGCACTTATGCACCATTATTATTTAAATAAGTCTAAGCTTCAGTAGAGAATATTTTGTTTTGTAGTTTTTCCCGTTTTTAAATTAGGTCTCTTCAAGGCCGAGTCCACTCATCCCTGAAATAGTGGGAAAACCATGTCAACATGACATTTGCTTGGGCATTATCAATCCCAATGCCTCTCTCTTGCTTCTGTTTCAACTCATGCAGTAAGAGGGTGGGAGGAATTGCTTTAACCCTGGAACAGTTATGGATGACTTTACACCGTGTCAGTTACAGATTGAGGATGAGATGAAGGCAAGAGTCCATGTTGATAGGGGAAGAAAAAGGAGGCTGCTAGGCGGGGCTTGTTTATGCTGTGGTTAGGTGCACATGTGGAAAAGGCACAGTTCACAGCATTAGGAAAGAGACATTTCCATACCACAAACTCATCTCTATTTTCTTTCTGCTTCCCAAACAGTGCTCAGCACTGTTGAGGGAGGAAAAGGAAATCATTTCCACTGTTCACTTGTCTTCCTGAACAGAGAAGAGCACCTGAAAAGCAGAGTTAAATTATCAATTATGTTCTTGTCAAGTCTTCAGCAACCCGACACTCGGACTAATGGCACCATTCACAAAAATCTTCAGTTCTTCTCAGAGTTATCTTACCATGAAGAATGACAAAGAAAAGAAGTATTTTTCAACAAGTTAGATCCATTTTTTCTCTTTTTTCCCTTACCTTACATATAGTGCTCAACTGTCAATGACATAGATAGCTATAAAGTCTCTATTGGCAGCTGTGATAGGCAAGGAACCATTTGAAAGTAAACTCAAAGTATATCATCAAGTTAGTTTTGGGAAGGTGACATGAGATTCCTTTGCAGAAACACACACACAAAAAACCCACACACCCTAAAATAAATGGAAGTAAAATGATTAACCACTGTGCAATGCTTCGATGAAATTCACAAACAGAAACACCCCTCTTCCTGTTAAGCAACAGGATGTACTAATTGATAGCACTTCAAACTTAGAGAACAAAGACCTTTGTCACAATAAGTAGAAGGTGGTGTGAGAGACACAGAGAACAAAGAAACCCAGCCCCCCAAAAATAAATGAGGCTCCCTTTTTTTAAAGGGTGCATTTGATTTTCCTTATGCAGCATGTCATTTGAAGCTGCCTTCATGATATACTGCTACACATCCTATTGTGCCTGCATGCAGCACCTTGAGGGAGGATGCAAGTTCCAGAATGTAAGACGTCTTTAGGCTGTCTCAACTGTAGGAAACCTTTAAGATGCAGGAAGAGGCATGTAGGTGGATGTCCTTGGGCAAGGAAGTTGTGAGGATTTGTTTCTTGGCATGTGCTTTACTTAAATCAAGGTGGGATGTTCTTGTTCCTTTTGAATGCTCAGGAAATCTTAACTTCTTTTTTGTTTACTGTTTCCTTTTAAAAAAAAAATATGTAAGCCAACCAAGTTGTCTGGAGTTGGGTGGCCTTTAAAATGTATTAAATAAATACAATGCATGACATTATCTTCAGCTAGAGAACTAGTTGTTTGACCATTAAAATAGTAACATTAGTCTGACATGGTTGGTTCTGGACAAAGCTGTGGTAATAGGTGTTTGTAGATAGTTTGCTTGATGAGCTGATCTAGAATTTTTGCTTAGCAGAGACATGAAAGTAACTCGTTTCTAATTTCCCTAATTCTTCTTCTTCTACTTTGTTTTAATACTAGGATTATATTTGTTTTTCCTCAAGAGTTCCAACAACACCTCACTTCTTTGCCAAATGGGATTTATCTCCTTTAATTGTATTAGGAAAGCTGTTTTCTCTGTTTTGAAAGAAGACAGAGTTCTCTGCCTTTAAAGTACAACAGATCCACAGCATCCTTGGTTGTTGATTTATTTAGGATATCTTGGGGGTTATCTAAATTAAGCCACAACTGGTTCCAGCTTCTCAGTGGAAGCTTTTTTGTAATAGGACCAAAATACATGATTTATTTTATTTCTGTGAAGTTGAGCTGCTTCTCAATTGTTCTTGATTACAAATTGTTGCAACTCAGCTTCTATGCTCAGAGCTTCAAATCAGTTGAATAGTTCCAATGGATGGAATGGACCACTAACTGGTTTTTCCATTCTTTCTCTCTACATGATTCCAAATACTCAGTGCTTCCATTTACCCAGTGGTTCTCAACTTTCAAATGCAGTGACCCTTTAATACAGTTCCTCATGCTGTGGTGACCCCCAACCATACAATAATAAAATTATTGGGAAACTCAGGGGTGGGCTCTAACTTACCTCACTGCCGGTTTGCTTCCTCCTGCGTTGCGTGGCCATGCCTCAATGGTGCTTAGGCACTTTGAACACACACACACATATACACACATGCACAGTGCCAATTTAAAAACATAACATTGCAAAAGAAAAAGCCAACAAGATGGTGATGCATGCGCAGTGCCAGAAATTCAACTTTTGCACATGCTCAGGAGTTCCCATGGCACAGATTTTTTTTTTGCAGTAGTCTATCTGCATGTGGGTGGACCCACTTGGAGACAGACAGAGGAGTGGTGTCTCAGTTTCTAAGACCACCAGAAAAATGTGTTTTCTGATCATCTAAGGCGACCCCTATGAAAGAGTTGTTTGACCCCCAAAGGGGTCATGAATGATCTGTTGAGATTCTGTCAAAAACAGTTGGGTTGGCAATATATAAACAATGTATGTAATGTAGCTTTAATTATATGCTATGTTTGATTGGCTGATGGGGTTGCAGATTGCCCTAAGTGGGAGCTAGAGATCACAGTTCTTTCTTTCTGATCATAGCTTGCTCTGTTTCTGACATTGTCTCTGACATGTTTTATTAGACATTCTGGCCTATGTTGTAGCTAAACTGTGTTTAAGCTTGGTATCTTTGTTTTCTGTTCATGACAAAGAAAACTGTTGAGAAGACTTTGTAATTTGATATTTGGACTCTTATTCTGACTATTACATGCATGACCTGGACTGTTTATCAAACTGTGCTATTTCTTAAAGTAAACTTTAACTCAAGTTAATATATACGTGTGTGTCTGAGTATTTATTCATAACTACTCTCTCGTTTCTCTGTGCATATCCTTGTTACTCAAGGATTACTTTGTGCATACATTAACACGACCCAAAGGTTGAGAATCACTGATCTAGTTGCTTTATCCCTCCTTGTGTCCCCTTCTCTACTCCTAGAAGACGCCCTGTGCCCTGGAAGTTTTATTCTGCTATTGTTGTTGTTGTTGTTGTTGTTGTTTAGATTTGTATGCCGCCCTTCTCCGAAGACTCTTGAGTGCTTGATCTTTTCCTTTAATATTTTAAAGAATAAATTCTGGCCTTCACTTCTTTCATCTTTTCCTCCAACAAGCTTGCAATTGGAAAAGGTATAATTAGCATACTCTGAGTTCTAACCATTCTTGGAGCTAAGAATGGTTCTAACTATTCTTCTGGTAAGAAGACAAGCACAGCACACAAGGACCAAGTCACCACTTCTGTTCTTTCTGTTGAGACATATTCATGGCTTCTTCCTAGCACTCATCCCCTTAACAAAATTTACCCTGCTCGTGTTCATTCTCCGGGTTGTGAACATCCAGTTAACTTCCCTCCTTGTAAAGTATCTTGGTTGAGAGTGAGCTACTACTGCAGTCTTCTTTGCAATTTCATATTATAATAAGTGCCTAATCATGAAACTAGGTCTTATCCATATGATATGTAATGAGAAGTTTCCATTTTTGCACAACATTTCTCAGGTAAGGGTCACAATTATTCTCTAATGGCTGATTATGCAGTGCGATAAATTAGCTAGATAGCCCCCAGCACAATATCACAATATGCTATTTCTGCACTTAGAAAAATGAAGATCTTTATTTGGAACAAGCCAATCAGCAGGGGTTTACTAAATATAGCCTCAGATTGATAAATCTTCAGAACTATGTGAACGGCCAGCTCTTATTTTTTTTTTTTTATGCTTCCTTGCATGAGGGAATGGCTGATTCAGAAATATATGAGACTGCGACAGCAAAAGCTGGAGAATAAAGTTGATACGAATAGTTGAAGGGAACACTTCTGAAAAAATGAATTTAAGGGTGGCTATGAAAGGTGGATGAAGTTATAATGGATGCAGTTACCGTGAAGGCTTTATTAAATATTTCCTGAACTGGGAATGAACATGACTGACCACGTAATCTTGTTATCTTAATTCTTGCTCTATGCTACCTCATCACTTTCTAATGGTTCATTATCTTCCACACATTATAGCCACTGCATGCAGAATTATCGTTTTCCATGCTGAGAGCAAAGCCTTCATCTCTTTTTTTGTCCTATAAAGCTTGAAGAAGACAATTGGAAATGGAGTTTTTAGGAAATTGTCGTAATTAGCAACATCATATCCTAAACACTTTAACAATAATCAGTGGGAAGTGACTGGTTAACTGCATTATGGTAACATGATTATGGTAATATGTTTCAGAAGCTATTCTGAGTCATTTCATGTTAAGTAGCTCTAAACTGGAATAAGATGCCTTCTTTTGTTTTGTTTTAGGGAGCAAATAAGGTGGTTTCCATTACAGAAGGACATACCAAATCCTTTGATGCAGAATTTTAACTTGAACTTCCTTTGAGGGTTTTAATGAGTTCACTTATTTACTCAAAAACATGCAACCATCCAGAACACCTCCATGTTATTTTTGAAACGTGAATTCAAAAACACAAGAATGGTACTGAGGTAGCCCTACCGAAACCAACCAACTTTTCAGTTACAAAAATTTTACATTTCTCTCAAGGCCTATCTTTTGCAACTAAACATTAATTTAAAAAACCTAGCTGACAGCTAGGTTGATTTTAAATGAAAGATGACTCTGACAAGATATGAATACTTATATCACTATGTACTCTTCTGGAGATATTTTTAAATTAAAAGGAAAGGAAAGAAAACATATTTTACTGAGCTTTATTTCACAGCTACCAAGGTTGTCTAATAATATTTTAATCTCAAATTTTAAAAGGCAATTTATCTGGAAGTTTTGTAATAAATCTGATATTGTCATAAGCCAACTATTATCTTGAAATAACAATACTACTGCTGTCCTCCGTGACTGAGCAATTTCTTTTGGCTGATTCAGGACATATCCAGATGGCTGAATTAAAGAGTTTTCCTCCACTTTATAAACAGAGCATAAATTATATTGCTATCTTTGGTTTAATTTTTCTTCAGGAACAAAGCACTACTTTTAATGTGGGCAAACTCAAGGATGAAATTTAATTCTAAACACAACTCATTAAATTAATGAGTCAGCCATCCTGGGATTGTCACACATTTTTACAGAACTGATAAAAATTAAGTTCTTTGTTTTTTCAGTTTGCAATCCATGGCCACCAAGGTGCTTTTTTCAAGAGGTAGCCTTGTTTTTATTTGAAGGCATTTTGTTTCTCATCCAAGAAGCTTCTTCAGCTCTGACTGGATGGTGAAGAATGGAAGGATCTATACTCCTTGCAAACAGCTGATCATTTGTGTGCTTTTAGAGAGTCATTGAAGCCACCTGGAGATTTATCTATGTCCTCAGGGTTACCTGAAGAATGCAAATGGTTGTGGAACCTTCTTGCAACTGTTGAAAGGATGGTGTTGAAGAGTGGAGATAGATGATGCCTTTTCCCTCCCCCTCTGTTGAAAGAGGGCTGCTCGGTTTTGACACAGATGGCCTCTTTGACCCCTCTTTCAAACCAGCGGTCCTCTCTGTCCAAAATGTGGACTTTGCTGTCTTCAAAAGAGTGGCCTTTGTCTTTTAAATGCTTTGGGACAACTATGACCCAGATGACTGATAAGCTCCATGCCAGAATGGTGCAAAATTGAGCAGAAATGGCTGAGAAATGTATAAGATGCCTCTAATTTTTTCCCAGTGGCATTGACTTCAGGTATAACACTACTTTTTTAAAAAAACCATTCCAGTTTTGGGGAGAAAGGAGCAGGAAGTAGGGTTTAGCCTGGTTAACGCAGGCTGGTTTGCAGAAACTAGGAAGAAATTTTAAAATATTGCCAAAATACAGACCCTCACATTTTGACTTTGTGTTGCTGGCATATAGTAATGAATCCGCTGACCATCAGAGAAGTTGATCATATTCAATTATCCTTCCATGAATACGAACAGCTACTGTATTTGAGTTGCAATCCTCCAGAAAACTGTTAGAAGTCAGCAGAGAACTAGATGCATTTGTATCACTTTGATGCCATCTAGTGGTCATCTAGATTTTTGCACAGCATAATACAGAGGTCACCAAATTTTCGAACCTCAGGGACCACTAAATTCATAATTTTAAATCCTGCAGACGACTAACATGAATCCAGCGTACCGCTCGCTGAAGCGCCTGGACTCCCAGTGATGGGATGGGATCCTTCAGGCACTTAGCTTGACCACTTGTTTCTGCAACCTTAAGCACTCACAGAGTCATTTGGACAAAAAAACCCCCAAATCACTGAGATCTATCTCTATCTCTTCCCCCACTCTCTCCTCTCTCTCTCTTCCTCTCGCTCTCTCTCTGTCTCTGTATCTCTTCTCTGTCTCCTCTCTCCTTTCTCTCCCCTCTTTCTCTCTTCTCTCTCTCTCCTCCTCTTCTCTCTCTCTTTCCATGCTCTGTCTGTCTCTTTCTATCTTATTTCTTCCCTCTCTCTTCTCTCCCTCATCTCTTCTCTTTCTTTCTTTCTCTTTCTCATCTCTCTCTCACATCTCACATCTCTCCTCTCTCCACTACCTCTGTCTCATCTCTGTCTCTCTCTCTCATTCTGATTCTCTGGTGTGACCAAGGCATATAACACCAACAAGGGCTGAAAGAAATGCTTATGAGACCTAGCAAGAGCTCTGGAATATGGAGCAAATCTCCATCTCCCACCATTCTCTTCTCAGGCCAGGTGAGGAATAACTGTGAGGTGTGATGACAGCCAGTGGTGGGATCATCCAACAGGAAGCCACAGCAGGAGAAATAAAGAGATATAGGTTGCCGACACCCGTTGCTTTGGCTGCCTGCACCACCACCCCTTTGCTGCAACAGTACCATTACCTTGTTCTAGCCAGTAAGGGTTACCCTATTCCTTGCATGTTGCACCACCTGCAAAGTTGCAAGTTGCACATACCTACCTCTATGGTGGGGATTTCCAGCCCTACCACGAGCTGCCTGGCTGGTTCCATATTTCAGAGCTCCAGTCACAGGACTGGCCCATTGGTCATTCCAGAGGAGGTCTTCCACTCAGGTGCACTGCAGACCACAAAAGTTTTCTCATGGACCACTGACCACCAGTTGGTGACCTCTGTTATAATAGTTCTAGCCTTACAGAAATACTGTGAGATAGCTTATACTAGTGAGACTGGCCTTACTTCTCATTATGTGATGATATAATTAAATGATAATAAATAAAACCACATCTCTAGCAATATGCTTATGTCAGCAAGGGCAATTTAAGAAATTGAAATAAATTGAGATAAAAAGGTCCTTTAAAGGGTAGGTACTGTGCTTAGTGCTAAAAATAGTTATGTGAAGTGGATAATACATTTAATCAGTACCTACCAAAAGCCAGTTAAGCTTACATGTTGAACTATGAATTAGAATGCACTTCTATTCTCTTCTACGTCTTTAGAAGAAAATGCTCAAATGAGATTTGGGCAATTTTTGCCACTTTTTTTGCTTCTGTGCATGTATGGAAGCAAAAAAGCGGCGATTTATTATTTATTAATTTAACTTACAGGGTTTAAAAATAGAAATACAACAAAAATCATGGAAAAGGTAATGATCACAATAATTATATATACAGGCCATCATATATTCATGATCCCATGACAAACTATTACATAAAACATGCTGAAATACGAAGTGGTATTCTTCTGAATCTACTAACATTAAATTTTATTTGCAGCCTTAAGGTAATCAGATTTTCCCCCCTTGGCTAACATGCTTTCAAACAACCAAGGCAATACAAATATTCAACTCCTCAAATGAAGATGCCAGGCCATCTAAAAGTTCATTTCCTGTACTCACAGTGAGTTAAGACCTTTGTTGATCCTATAAAATAAACAAGAATTTGCAATTGTGCCATATTTCCATGCAGATCAAATTCTATTTGTACCAAGGGAATATGTTCTTTTATGACTTTTCAGAAGTGCACTCCTTTTCAGAAGTGTCATAGTTATTGTTTTGCTGGGCTCTGTGGTAGGAGTCTCCCGAAAATTCAAGGGTACAAATTTCAGACACACACACACACACACTTGAAAGTTCAAAAACAATGTTCTTTATCATAAAAATTCAAAAGAAACAAAGCACCCTTTTTGTATTGCAAAGATCACTTGTCCCAAAACAACCTGGTAGTCTTTACAATCTCCTTAATCAGTTCTTAAGTACTTAGCTAGCACCTGTGAAGGAGCATCACAGCCCTCTGCTTTGGTTTCAAAGTCGTGAAAAATCAACAAACAAAGTCTGGAAACAGCAAGGCACGGTTCTGAAGAAACAATGATCAGATAATCTTCCACAACGGTCAAGCCAGCACGCTGCTATTTATATCAGCAGCTCTAATTACTGGAGCCCCACCCAAACACAAGTGGCCTCTCTTATCTCCTGTAATATTTCTTCAATTGGTCTCTTTGATGCATAATTCTGTGCATGCGTGGGTCTAACACTTCCCCATCTGAATCATCGAAGATAATGGAGATTGGCTTCCTGGGCTGTGTGCCAAGACCCCCTCTTCCAAGTCTCCCCCACCTTCTTCTTTGTCCGAGGAAACTGCACTACCTGACTCTGTCGGCAATAAAACAGGCCTATGACATGTTGATATTTCCCCTGCATCCAGCTCCACATTCCTTGGGGCAGGAGCTGGGCCAGAGCCAACCACAACAGTTATGATGGTGATGGAAATGTAAATTGTCAGCCCCAATTGTGATAATCAAATAAGGAATACCTGTTTGTCACTGTCCCAAAGGTGTTTGTCTTTCAAGAGGCAACTGGACTTGCTGGTTTTTCTCTTAAGATATTTTGCTTCTCATCCAAGAATTCAAATAAAAAGCAGAAAGTCCGTTGTCTTCTGAAAAACAAGCATCTTTGAGACAAGCATGACTGGATGACCGAGAATCTCTATAGACTGTTTATCACTGCCTTCTATTTTAAATTGTGGCCACTGAACAATTGCACCCAACAAGTATGCTTCAATAACTCCACAATAAATTGAAGGAAAGCACAGAGAAATATCCTGCAGAACTCTACTCTAGGCCCTGCTCTACTTAACATGTTAATAAATAACTTGATTAAGACAAGAAAAGAGAGAATCTTATTTATATGTTTTAAACTTTGTCTTACCTAAAGGGGAAGGCAATACTGTTCATCAGATATGCAGAATCAATTAGTTTGCCTATGCAACAGTTAAAATGTGTTTGTGGATGTGTGTTTAGTAGGTGGTAAAACTAATGGGAGTCATTGGCTCAGTTGAAAGGGTGATCCTTTCAGTGCAAATTAGTCGAGGGTATCCAGAAACAAACTGAAGCAAACTGCAAAATCTTCATAAATATGTATGTATGTATCATTACAAAGGAAGGGTGAGTACTAGCCATTTATGTTCTATACCTTGGATGAAGTCAGGAAAGGAGTGTCCTTTAAGCTAGAGGGAGAAGACTGAGTACTTCATTATTGGCTAGTTTGGTTGACATGTTCTGCAAAAGTATGCTCAGCATCATGATTTACAGACAGCATCTTCATGTCTGAATAGAACTATATGAGGCCATACAGCCTGAACCCATCTTGGGTACCGGTACTTTGTAAGCTAGATTGTGAAATGGAAATAGGGATTGTCTGGAAGACATCACTCCACAGAAGATTCATCTTCAGAGAAGCAGGAAGGCTTATGAGGGAGATTGCAGATTGCTAATGGCTAGAAATGAAGGCCCACACAGGGCATCCTGTAAAAATTAGCCCCAGGTAATTAGATGCCTTTATTCCTAGTCTTTGCTACAGATAGTTTAAAGCACCTTCCAGAACTGTTTTATACAATATAATATAATGTTGGGTCAAAACCAACAACAACAGGATTGAGATACAAAGGGATGTGAAATAAGAGGAAAAGAATCCTTGGGTGCAATGGTTTACTAATGAATCACTGTTGCCTCCAAGCATTTTCTGAACTAAGCTAATAAAGTCCAGGTCGAGATTAACACACAAGTTGGAAGCCTGGGCTATAAATATTTCCATTTGGAAGTATTTTAGTATTGGAAACAGTATCAGTCTACATTGTGATTCTGTGATAACTGCTTGAAATCCTGCTCTGAGCCTTTTTAGACTAATTGTATGAGTTCTGCCTGGTTTGTACTCATCCACTATTACGTTTTTCTTTTGGCTTTGCCTCGTTAAAATACTGAACAGCCTCTGGATCATGTCTCTGCTTAACTCTTTGCCCAGCTATTGTAGTTTGGAAAGGATATTGACTGCTCTGTCTAACCTGTCTGATCGTAACAGTACATCATTTCTCCATGCGACTATGTGTAGCCCAATGTGGATTGTCATATTTATCACTCTGATTGTGGAAATGTCAAAATCTGTGGATGCTAACTGGTATAAAGGAAAGGCACTGCACCAAATGATGAAATACACACCTCGCAGAGATGTCCTTTGCCAATAGGTTTTCAGTATTATATATTCACTCATTCAGCAAAACTCATTACAAAAGGGGTTTTTTAGGTGGAGTGATATAACTTCATGTAAAGCTAATGCAAATATTTCTGGGTAATGTATAACATACAGTCGTTGAAATAACCGAATCAGTCAATTTTAGTGTTGCCTTTGTTTTCATTGCTATTTCTTTTAAGCTTCCATTTCCATTCCATCTCTGTTTTCTTCTACTTTTTTTTCTTTGATGCGGGTGAATCACTGCGCTTTTCTTTTTCAGTCATGTATTTTGACAGCACTTTCAGTGACATTGGCATCTGGAAAGCCCAACAACTTTAGAAACAAGAAGAGGGAATCATCTGCGTCAGTTAGCAGCCCAATACAGCTTTCTCAGTAGAAGCACGCAATTTAGAAGTTGGTAAAATTGGATAAGTGCCTCCATCTAAAGTTCATCAGTGCACCCGCTTCAACATGCTTTATTCTCCTGAGCCAAAGAGAGGAATAGTTTTGCCCCACTTAATTTCATGCTTAAGTGATTGGCTGAACTCTTCAGGAAAATATTCCTGCTCACCTTAAGTTACACTGAAGATGTAATCCTTTTTTTTCTCCTGCTTTTAAAATAGTAGCTGAAAAAGAAAAGGAACAAAGCACAGTGATAATTACAATTATACATTCTCAAGAGGGGGGGAAACGCATAAGAAGTGCTTTGAACAAATTGAAAAAAATACAATAGTAAAAAGAAAAAAACCCTAAAATATAGTATTGTTATAAAAATTGACAGTTAAAATTTGATACATACTGTGTTTCCCAAAAAACAAAACACAACTAGAAAAAAAAGCCCTAACATGATTTTTCAGGGTGCTCGTAATATAAGCCCTACCTCAAAAATAAGCCCCAGTTAAGGTGTGTGTGGCCAGTTTGACATTGCTTGGGGGGGGGGGGGGGTGCCAGTGGGAGCCCAGATGGGGCAGAAGAGGGAAGAGAATCCTGGCTGCCTCTTGTGATTCCCCACCCTTCCCATTCCCAACAAAACACAGTGATAATTACAATGAATATTTTCTCAAGAGAAAAAAACTTATAAGTGCTTTAAACAATGCTGAAAAAATACAGTAGAAATATATATATATGTCATGTTATTTTGCTGAATTTGAAAATTAAGGGAGACTAGGATAGATCTATTTCGGCCTTATTTTGGCCTCATCAGCTAGCCATACCCACTGGGACTTGAACCTGCAACCTTTGCCTTGTAAGGCAGAGAATTATCCTGTAGGCTAGAGTATCCAATCCCTTCAGCTCTGCACCAGGGAACGGTTACATATTTTTGTGTCGTATCACCCTGGTGTATTGAAGGAACATCACAGCTCCTTATTTGCCTCTCGGCCCAACCCAGGGCCATTTCCAAGGCAGTTAATTTTATTGATAGCCAACAATTCTATCTGTATGTGTCATGTTTTTTTGCTGAATTTGAAAATTAAGGGAGACTAGGATACATCTATTTCGGCCTTATTTTGGCCTCATCAGCTAGCCATACCCACTGGGACTTGAACCTGCAACCTTTGCCTTGTAAGGCAGAGAATTATCCTGTAGGCTAGAGTATCCAATCCCTTCAGCTCTGCAACAGGGAAGGGTTACATATTTTTGTGTCAAATCATATATTGTTATAAAATTGACAATTAAAATTTTATACATACTTATCTAATGTAAATATTATTCAAATATTATTCTTTCCAATTCACTAAAAACTATTATCCTTTTTCAACCTATTGTACAAATGAGTGCCATATTTCATTCCTGTCTATACAAAGTCTATATCTATAGATGATCCACTCAAAAGTAGCAAGTGTAATCATGTCTTCAATCCATTGAATGAGTGCAGCCGCCTATTTAGCTTTGCAAAGTTGCAATATCCATCTTTTGGGCATAGTTAGGGCGTGGAGAATCCATTTATATTACACAGCTATTGAATTTCATTCATGAGATATGTAAATCCCATCATTCATAAGATGGCTCAATTATAGTAGTGCAGATGCAATAAATTAGAAAGGCATTTGGGACTGATAAAGATTGCCAGGCCCCTATTTTTGACCTGGTATTAGAAAACATACATAACCAAATCTCTTTATATGATATCACTGTAGAACTTGAGACAACGTATGAGGTGTCCATTGATATCAAACTAATACTGTACTAATAAAGCCGTTTTGTGTATATATTGTCAATCATAAGTCATGTGACATAAAGTATGTTCTTGCTAAAAGAGGGGGGGAGTATATTTAGATAATTGCCATATTTCTCATCCTCGTTGCTGCTGTCTCGGTATGTAGAAAGTGTCAGACAGCATTATCTTTTGACCAGAGGTGGATTCCAACATACCTCACTGCCAATTTGCTCCCTCCCACACTGCGTGGATGCACCACATGGGGGCTCCATGTAGGTGTGCTGCATGGGCGTGCCACATGGGCATGGGCACTTTGTGTGCGGGAGCATGCACAGTAACGAAAAATCCAATAATAATAATAATAATAATAATAATAATAATAATAATAATGATAATGATAATAATAATAATAATAATAATAATAATAATAACAATAATAATAATTTAAAAAACAAAGCTGAAAAAAAGATTGCGGCCGTATGCATAGTGCTGGAATTTGGCTTCTGCGCATACCCAGAAGAAAATAAATAAATAAATAAATAAATAAATAAATAAATAAATAAATAAATAAATAAATAAATAAATAAATAAATAAATAAATAAATAAATAAATAAATAAATAAATAAGAAAGAAAGAAAGAAAGAAACAAACAAACAAACAAACAAACAAACAAACAAAGTAAGTAAGTAAGTAAACAAACAAACAAACAAACAAGTAAATAAACAAACAACAAGTAAGCAAGCAAGCAAACAAGCAAACAAACAAACAAACAAACAAACAAACAAACAAACGTTTAAAAAGATAGATTTTTTAAATATATATATATATATATATAGTGATGCCCCTGGGCTGGCACTGATCAAACCAGCTTGGTGACCTCATCGTTCAGGTGAACTATTACGAACTGTGAGGAAACCACCCCTGCTTCTGACCAATCTTAAAACAGACTCTTAGAGTGATAGATTATTAGAAATCTTAAAACAGGTCACCATAATTACAGACTGGAGGTACCATAAATAGGCCTTTTATATCGGATCTCAAAATATTAGTGTGTAAAATATTATGTATCCCCATGCCGTTTATCTGATAAATGTGAGAATTAGGTATGTTGAAGCACATCAAATAAAGTCCATCCTCCATTTCAGGATGTGTTTCTATGCATGCTTTCCCTCAATATAATAGCGTGGTGAGAAGCTAGTCTATAATAAGTGTGGATTCAACAGATAGAATAGAGGTTTGACGGTCTTTGAATGTGCCATATTAGAATGACGATTCTCCGCCTTCTCAGAGCCTCTGACGATGATGTCCCCCCCCCCGAAAAAAACTCCTAGTATTTTCCTTGGTCACAAAAATGCCCCCCTATTAAATATTTAATACTTAGCTAATGTTAGCCAGTTAGCCATGATAGTTGACTTTTCTCATCATTGCAGGTCTGCAATCTATGGCAGTGATTTTCAACCTTTTTTGAGCCATGGCACATTTTTTACATTTACGAAACCCTGGGGCACATTGAAAGGGGGGGGGGGGGCGACTAAAAAAAGTTTGGACAAAAAATTCTCTCTCTTCCTTTCACTCTATTTCTCTCTCCCTCCCTCTTTCTCTCGCTTCCTCCTTTCTCTCTCTTTCCATCCCTCTTTCTCTTCCTTCCTTCCCCTCTTTTTTGCTGTCTTTCTCTCTGCTTCCCTCCCTCTCTTTCTCTCTCTTGCTTTCTTTTTCTTGTTCTCTTTCTCTCTCTTGCTTTCTTTCTCTCTCTTTCTCTCGTCTTCTTTCTCTCTCTCTCTCTTCCTTTCTTTCTCTCTCTGAGCTTCACGGCACACCTGACCATGTCTCGCGGCACACTAGTGTGCCGCGGCACACTGGTTGAAAAACACTGATCTATGGTAATAATCCTTTTTACTCAACTTTCCCTTGTGGTTTCCATAGAAGGTTGTGAATGAGTTCTATGAAGAGTTTTTAAAACACTGAAAGAAAAACACAAGAGATAGCAAAGTCCCTACATAGCCAGCTTGGTTTTTTTTTAAAAAACCCCCAAAACAAAACAAAACCCCAAACCAAACAAAACCAAAACAGAACAGATGTAAATTCTAAACAAGTTAACAAAGACCAGGCTATTCTGTGTTTTCTTTGCCTCAGTGTGAGAACTTCAATGTCCCAATGTCTTAAAGCATTTGATGAGAGACTAATAGCGTGACAGGCTAACACTTCACTTCCTTCCAATTAGAGACTTTAACATCAAAGCGAAGGTGCTCCACTCAACAAGGGCTTATTTGAATGAATTAGAGGAGAGAATAAGTCCCGGTAGTTTCTTGTTCCTTTCCACCGATGCCCCCTCCCTTGTGGAAACGTAGTTCAGCATTGTCTTTAATAAGATGTTTGAGGTCAAAAGGTTTAAGCCCCTCACTGTGAGCATTAGGAAACTGCCAGAGTGTTTCAAGATGTGTGGTGGTAGTAATGGAATCCGGTTTCTGTTATGGAATGGCATACAGCTCACTTCCGCCTGTAATGTTCTGTTTGCTGCTAAAAGCCAAGAGTAGAGGTGCTTTTAGTACACAATGAATCTTACCTGTTGCAGTTGCCGTGCATTGGAATAAAATATTGCACCACCATTTAGAGGAAAATTGAGAGTTAACCATGCAAACGGGCAAGATTGCTTCAGCGGTTAATATACGTGCTGGTTCCATCAAGGCAGGCAACATAATTCCAAGTCTCAGAGGAATGAGAGGAGGAAAATCATAAAAACATTTGCTCCTTTGTATTTTCTTTTCATTTCTTGCCTCCTTCATAAAAGGTAACTGAGAGAAATGTGGTTTGTTAAATCCAAGCTAGGGACTTGTATGCCTTTTGAAAGAAAAAATGCTAATAGTAAACCGAGGAGAATTATTGGAAGTTTTATTAAACGATGGATTGTTATGTGGGAGCTATCAGTGCAACTCTGTAATGTATGTAAAGAAATTGCTTTCTCACCTTGTGTCTGTTATTTCAAAGTTTGCTACATTACCTCTACTTATTTGCTTGTTTTAATGGCCAAACTACTATCATTTTAATTCGATTTAATTTGACCACCTGGGGTCCTATCAGAATATATCTGATATTTGTGGTCAATCTGGACTATTGTTAGAGCTGCCTGTTTTCCTGGAGGGGTTAGTTGGGAAGGGGAAGGAGTATAACTTTTTAAGCAACTGAGGTAGGGGGCATGCAGTGACAGAGACAACACAGGAGGGTCCCAGGACACAGACCATGACAATGCTCATAATGAGGATTTTTAGCTAATGAAAATATGGTAAACATTAAAAAAGCCAGGAAAAGTCCAGGGATGGTTGGTTATAGCCAATATTCTAGGCCATTTCTTTCAAGTGAGGGATATATTTTCCCACCAGTTCAGAATTTTGGTCTAAATTGAAGCAATCCATTCCCCTAAATTCCTCGCAGCCATGATTATGCCTTAATAACAGGTAATCTATTGCCACTCTAATGTCCAGAGTGGCCTCTGACCTGTGTTAGTTCCCCTGTTGAGGGCATCCTGTGCATGGGAAGTCAAATTTAAACTTTTGACTAGGGTACATGCCAGGCTATTTAAATTACTGGAATTTCACACTGAAAACCTGGCACTTTCACTAGCGACATAGCTAATGAGAGATACGGTGGTAAGCAGGGAAATATTTGAGGCAAAGTCAGGATAAACTGTTTGTTCAGGTGCTGAGCTGTAGTTTACAACTGCTGGTTTAGCATGTGTCCAGTGGATCCAGCAATCTCTTTCTGCTACCTTGTTGGCTGTCTGTGTGGTTAAAAAGACTTGGTAGGGTCCTATCCATCTGGGTTGTAGTGGTGATGTCCTGGTGAAGAATTTGATCCATACCTTCTTCCAGGGGCAGTGTCTGGATCAGGGTCCTCTACATCCACAGGATCTGTAGTTGTTTATGTAGGGTTGAAAGATAAGAAGAAAGAGAATCTTATCCCTCCCCTTTGTAAGCTGAGGGGGTGAGGAACTAGGCCTTGTAATGTGTCTGGGAAGAGACCAAAGAGGATTTCAAAAGGGGAGATTCCTATATCTCATCTTGGTTTGGCTCTAATATAAGAGTGAAATTGGTAGCACCTGTGGCCAAGAGACATGGGTCTCTTGGCAGAGTTTGCCCATTGGGGTCTTGATCAATGTTCCTTCTAATTTTTTTCAGTGCATGCGGAAAAGTATAGTGTCTGAGTGGCACATTTTCCTGCCTGAGCACCTGAATATTTTTTCACAGGTGTCATCCAAGACAATAACAAAATCAGTGTTATTTGAAAGTCAAAATATGTTTATTCAATATACCCCCTTAATTAAAAGTGTTATGGCAAACAAAGATATCCTATAATAATAATAACAGCAGAGTTGGAAGGGACCTTGGAGGTCTTCTAGTCCAGCCCCCTGCTTAAGCAGGAAACCCTACACTACTTCAGACAGATGGTTATCCAATATCTGTTTAAAAACATCCACTGTTGGGGTATTCACAACTTCTGGAGTCAACCTGTTCCACTGATTAATTTTTCTATACCGGCAGGTTGCTAAGGATGAAAAAGGATGCCACAGCGGCGCTGCAAGCAAAGGGCGGTCCTTTCACATAAAAATAAACATGTTTATTTTTATGTGAAAGGACCTCCCTTTGCTTGCAGCACCGCTGCGGCGTCCTTTTTCGTAAAAATAACAATGTTTATTTTTACGTGAAGACCTCTCTTTGAAGGAGCTGGGGAATCCCTCCCACGAAGAGATTCCGGGGGTGGAGCCTTGATGTCACCAGCAGGTTGCTAAGGACGCCAAGGTGATCACTTCCTGGATTCCATGGAATCCAGGAAGTGATCACCTTGGCATCCTTAGCAACCTGCCGGTGACGTCAAAGCTCCGAACGCTAAACGTGATCCCGAACTTTGCCCGAAGTTTCAAAAAAGTTCGGATTCGTGTTCGGCATACCGAACACCGCAAAATTCAGTACGGACCCAAATTGTGCGGGTTTGGTTCGCCCATCACTAGTGGCAACCCCTGAGTTATTGAACACTGCTATCATGTTTCCCCAAGTCCTTCTTTTCATTAAACTAGCCATGCTCAGTTCCTGCAATCATTCTTCATATAATAATAATAGTTCCTGCAATCGTTCTTCATATGTTTTAGCCTCCAGTCCCCTAATCATCTGTGTCATTCTTCTCTGCACTTCTTCTAGAGTCTCAATATCCTTTTTGCATTGTGGCAACCAAATATATATATTATATATCAGTATCACGTATAATACTGCAAGTCTGCAATATTAAAATACTTGTAAAGTGTTTATGGTAATGTACACAGTTTGTCACTGAAACTGTGTCTCATGTTACAGTTTCTCACGTCCAGGAATGGTCTACTTCTGACTGCACAAATACTGTATAGTCAATCAGTACAATAACTTCACATTAGAAGTATGTGGAAAAAAATTCATATTAGTTTCACAATTCATGTAAACATAATGAACTCTGTGCACAACTGTTTCAGGATCTAGCAAACATGGAGCTAGCACAGAGACGGAATTTAGTTTCAGCTGATGTATATTAATACATTATCAGCTTCATAGAGAATTAATAAACTTGTACATTCTGAGTGGGAACATTCCAAAGTTCACAGAGAAAAAGAAGGAATGTTATATGTTCTTCTCTCTATGAGAATGACCCATTATATAGGCTGTATAAATGTTGCAAAATTATGTTCACAACAAATTAAGAATTACTACTGTGGAAGGAGATGCAAAAGATTATTTTTGCATATGTTTAATATTAACCATACCTTAAGAACTATCAAATCACTAGGGATTAGTATTCCACTTCTTACTGTTCAAGCATAAGAATGTAGAAATGGTAAAAATGTGTGCTTTGCTTAAGGCAGGGGTCCCCAAACTTAGCAATTTTAAGACTTGAGGACTTCAACTCCCAAAATTCTGGTTTCAGGTATTCTTTCCATGGTTTTGCTTATCCTCACAGTAGGTGCTTGGAGTAACTTGCATACTATGCTTTTAAAACATTCTCTTGATCAAATTCCTTTATATGAAGTTTGAGAATAAACTTTTGCAAAAGAGCAGGGGTCCCAAAACTTGGCAACTTTAAGACTTGTAGACTTCAACTCCCAGAATTCTCCAGCCAGCTTTGCTTCAACCTTCAGCGAATTTCCCCCTCGATCCCTATGTGAAAATTGTTTTTTCTCTCCTCATAATTCAGATTTATCTTCCTTTATCTTCCTTCCAATCTCCCTTTCTTAGTTTTCCACTTTTTCTCCAGCCAGAGATGAGATGCCGTGCCCCCACTCCCCATTTTTGCTTCCCAATGAAGGAGCCTCATTATGAGGTAAAATTTCTGGATTATCCAGAAATTTCAAACCCTTGCTCCAGTGACTGACTGTCCCTCGCCGGTGCTACTGGCCACTTGGTAAGACCATTGCTATTGTTTTAACAACTTTTCCCACAACATGAATTCATGAGTTCCTGATTAACTTTGAGGCAAAGGAACTATTTTATCATACAATAATAGTTTTGTCTTGACAAATATATTATTTGGGGTGTGACCCAAAAATTTCCTTCAGTTGCTCTTTCCCTCATAAGCTTGAGGAGTGTTTCTCAATCTTGACAACTTTAAGATATATGGACTTCAGTTCCCAGAATTCCCCAGTAAGCATAGAGCTGCTGGCTGAGGAATTTTGGGAGTTGACATCCATACATCCCAAAACTACCAAGGTTGAAAACAAAACACGAGTGGGAGGGGGGTCTCAGGTTTGAATGGCTGCAAAAGGCAGGAAGGGGCAGATTCCTACTTTCCCTCACATGCGTGTTAACTGCCCAAGGGAGAAAAGGCCTATAATCAGATAAAGAATTGCTGATAGCTTTATGCTGATGCAGATTAATTTCCCTGGAATTAGTGCCATTTCTGAATGTGGTTTGAGTGGGTTTCTCCTAATTGTGACCAATTAAGAGAATTTGAAGGATTCTTATTCTAAGATGTGTCCCAAGAAATGTCTATGAGTTGGTCCACCAAGTATACTTCTCAGAGAGTTGTGTTTTTTTCTTAGAGGGTTCTTAATAGATATATTAGAGCAAGTTATCAACTTTTTATTACAATTTTCCATTTTGTCTCCCCTTCTTTCCTCTTCTTAGTCTTTTTTCTTGACTGCTGCAATCTCTTCTGAGACTAGGGATCCTATATTATACTCAGTATTCTATTTATTTATTCAATCTCTACACTACCCAACTCTCTAGGGACTCACTATTATAATAACTGACTATTATAGTTATGTTCTGCCGGCGTGTTTCAACCGTCTGTAATTACAGGGTAATTAGTCCAGGAAGACACACACCACACGATAAAAGGAAAACCCAAAAGTTTTTATAAACAGAAAAACAGAAACAGCTCCCTTTTTAAATGTCAAAGGGATTTTCTGGTACACACAAGGCACAGGTTAAATGCAATCCAATTGCTCACCCAATAACTGGGAAATTGAGTCCAATTCTAAAGTCCAGAGAGTCCACACACAATCTTGAACAGCACAAAAACCACGATCTTGACGAAACAATGAATCAGATAAACTGCCATGAGGCTAAAACACCAGGCTGCACTTTTAGCTGTAGCACTAATTACAGCAGCCCCACCCAACCACAGGTGACCTCATTTTCTCTTGTAATAATCCTTCAGTTGTTGTCTCCTATGCATCACTCTACGCATGCGTGGATGTGTCATTAATTCTTGTTCAGAATCCAGGGAGGATACAGATGATTGATCTACTCCTGGGATGTCTGCCAAACTCTCCTCTTCCCTGTCACTCACGCTTCCTTGGTCAGAGGAGGCTTTATCAGCAGATTCCATCGGGAGCAAAACAAGCCTGTGGCATGTGGATGTTTCCCCCACATCCACATTCCTTGGGCAGGAGCTGGGCCAGAGCTAACCACAACATAGTTACACACACACACACACACATCTATCTATCACAAAAAATAATATATTTAATAATATTTGTTATTATTTAAATATACATATATAGAAAAAAGCCTACACAACTTTGAGGGGGGGAGTGCCCTTTTTTCTTTTTTGATGATTCCACTCTTTTCTATTTAATTAAACAAGGACATTTTAAAAATATGAACAGTGAAGTGGAAAACATTGGGGATATCCAGAAACTGGGATATCCACAAACTGGGGCCACAGATAGGATAGAATAGAATAGGACAGGACAGGACAGGATAGGATAGGATTGAATAGAATTCTTTATTGTTCAAGTGTGATTGGATATACAAGGAATTTGTCTTTGGTGCATGTGCCCTCAATGTACTTAAAAGAAAATATACATTTTTCAAGAATCATGTACAACACTTAATGATTGTCGTATAGTACAAATAAGCAATCAGGAAACAACCAATATTAATATAAATCATAAGGATAGAAGCAACAAACGTACAGTCATTTGTGGGAGGAGATGGGTGATGGGACTGATGAGAAGATTAATAGTAGTGCAACCTTAGTGAATAGTTTGATAGTGGTGAGATAATTATTTGTTTAGCAGAGTGATGGCCTTCAGGGGGGGGGGGAAACTATTCCTATGTCTAGTTGTCTTGGTGTACAGTGCTCTATAGTGTCGTTTTGACGGCAGGAGTTGAAACAATTTATGTCCAGGATATGAAGGGTCAGTAAATATTTTCACGGCTTGCTTTTTGACTTATGCAGTATCAATATCACATTATGGGACCCTTGTAGAATATTGGGACCTAGATGCCACACTGCCACTTTCATTTTATAGTCATTCAAGAACAGACAACCTTCAGGTCAGGATGGAGTAACTGATAGCTATAGGTTCTGGAATTCACATATGGCGTCCCCTTCTATAGCTTTAGGAATAGCTCGCTCATTTCATGAAGCCAATAGAAATCTTTCTGCTACATCAGCTGTGCAGCCCCTAGCTACCTGCCTCAAAGTCCTGCTCTGATGGTCTCACTGAGGACTGCTGGGTGACTTTGGGGCAGGGGTGGGCTACTGCCCAGATTGGGGGGGGGGAATGCAGTGGGGTATCGAATGCAGTGGGGTATCCACCCCAGAGCACCCAACTTGCACTGAAAGAAGTTGAAAGAAAATGCAGGGCATCCTGCATAAGCCATGCCCACAGTGTGGTAGTAAACATTTTGGTAGCCCTTCACTGCTTTGGGGCAATCACTCTGACTCAGCCCAACCCACCTCAGAGAATCATTGTTCTGGAGAAAATAGGAAGAGGGAACAGTATTATGTATATTTCCCACTTTGAGTAATAAAAAGGTGGGATAAAAATCAAACAAATAAATAAATAGAAGCAGAACCAAAGTGTTTTTTCACTATTGTCTGGATATCTCCCCCTCCTCAATACACATGGAGGCACACACAAAAAACTTTTCTTTCTTTCTTTCTTTCTTTCTTTCTTTCTTTCCTTCCTTCCTTCCTTCCTTCCTCCCTTTTTCCCCTTCCTCCCTCCCTCCAACTGCTAAAGAAGGAATAAGGTGGAACCTGATTGCTTCAAAAAAGGTATGGAAATTTGGTAGGGACTAAATAATATTACCCAGAAATTTCCAATTTGGAGATACTTTTTCATCTAATGAGTAGACACTGCAAAGCTCATGTTCCTTGGATGTGGATATAATAGTAATAGTGGTAGTGGTAGTAATACTACTAGTAGTAGTAATAATAATAAGTACTACTATTAGTAGTAATAACAACAATAACAATAACAACAACAATAACAACAACAACAACAATAATAATAATAATAATAATAATAATAATAATAATAATAATAATAATATAGATATTTCCTGCCACCATGTTACATTTTTCAACCACTTGTTGTACTAATCACAATGGGAATCCTTTTTATGTTATTAGTGTGCTGGAAATGCTTTAAGTCAAATTGCTCATAATCAGGTTGTATTTTTTTAAAAAAGTATTTAAAAAGAGTTATCAGTAAATTGCTTTTCCAGCAACTCCATTAAGCCAATGAAATTTACATAGAAATTGGGGAAACAAAGTTTGCTATGTAAGAGTTTGAAGTTATAGTAAAACATATCTTTGCATTAATTATTGTTGCTTTGATTCTTTACAACGGCTGCATCTGAATGAAAAGACCATTCAGAGAACTATTTTCAGTATTTGTCAGCTAATCTTGTCATGTCTCTCCCCAAATCAGAACCATTTAATTTGCCACTTCCCTGGTGACAAAAGACAATCATTTTGATGTTGTAACTAGAGTGGGGTGTTCTTTTAGAAGTAGGAACGCCGTGTTATAATAACAATGCATCTTCCGATTTCTTAAATGATTTTTGGAAGTACTTATTGCTGTGCAGGAAGTCTGTAGACTAGAGGTATCTAATAGAAAGAGACACTTCAGCCTGTCCCCTGCTGTGGCTGTTGTCTGCTGGGTGCTCTGTTGCCTGAGTGGGTTTTTTTTTTGCCGGTTTCTCTTTCTTTGCCTCCTGAAAGGCATGACAATATTCAGCAGTAATGGAACTCGGCTAAAGTAAATGGGTGAACCAAAGTTAACTTGGATGAAGGCCCAAGGCTTTGGTTCAGGTCACAATAACCTTGGCTATTATTGCTTTCTGTATAATCAGCAGCTGCAGCTACGATAAGGAAGTAGGGAAACTGTGTAGGGGGGACTTGCTTACTGGAAATGTGTTATTTGTTATTGTGTGGGTATAAAGATCCTCTTTTTATGTTAGGAGAAACAGGATGTTCCCATGTACACATGCCAACTGATGATATATATCGAAAACTGTTATTTTCCACAAACTGTTATAACCATATATGGCAACTTATGCTCCCCCAAGCTATTGTGTACTCCAAGGGTATAAAAGAGGGATTCTGACACCCATTCGGGGTTCAGGCCATTTATTTTGTTATCTTGTGCTTGAACCTGCGCAATAAACCTTTCCTTCATCTAAAGTGCTGGCTTCTGTCTCGTCAATTCTACAACATTTTCTGGCACCCCAGATGGGACAGTAAGCGAGGCGATATTTCGCTGAGGGTAGCCTGACCCCTCGGGCCCATCCGGGGGCCACTGCTGAATATTCTCCAGGCGCCACGGGGGAGCAAGCCTCCGGGAGACTGCAGTGACACCCCGCTGGGACCGACGGAGCTGACGGTGAGCCCAAGATCCCTTGAGGGAAGGAAAGGAGGTCTGAACGGATTGGTATCCTGGCCAGGAAGGTTTGGGAAGACGTCTGCAGGCGAGTATTTGTAAATTCAAGTGGTACCGGTCTCATTTGGAGATCGAAGAGGGGGTCTGATCACCCCCCTGGACTCGGGGCGATTGTCCTAACGAAGTCTGTGTAGGCTGTGTGGGTGGTTAAACCTTCGCGGTTCCCTTCAGTGACTGTTGGAAAGTCCAGCACTGTGGGCCGGAGGTAGTGTGGTTAGGGTAGAATGGGTGGTGGAGGAAGCGTTCCCAGTACCCCACTGGAATGCATGCTGAAGGGTTTTGATACTTATTTCAATCATAGTGATTACAAGCCCCCCCCCCCCCCCCCGTCCTAGGGCAACTAAGGAGAGGTTGCGTTTTTTATGCCAACAACAATGGCTTCATTTGGGGGTGGGGTGGCCACCGGAGGGAACGTTTAAAGACCAAATTATAGATGATGTGTGGGGAAAGATAGTTGTAAATGTGGAGCAGTACCCCAATCAGTTGCAATATATAGAGGCATGGGAAAATGCGGTGGCAGAAAAGTCAGGGGAGCTTTTGCAATGTCAGGCTGAAATGGTACGTTTGTGTGTGGCTAGACCACGGAAGGAAAAGGCTAAGAATACGCTGAGTAAAGGAGGAACTGCGAAGGGAATTGTGAAAAGGCAAGAACCAAAGGTGTCAGACTCTAAGAAGAAGGTGTTGGGGCAGGCTGAGGAGGAAATAATCAGGCCCCCGCCATACGCACAAGTGTCACCCCCGGTAGGTAATGCACAGATGGCAGCGGCTGCTGCACTATCGGAGGATGAGGAAGGAGAGGCTGTGGGGCCTGCCAAAAGGGAAGGGGGTGGTGAAGGAATGGCATATGGAGCAGGTCGTGAGAGGGGCGCTGGAGTGATTGATCGAATACAAACAAGGGCTGTGACTGCGAGGGCTGAGGCAGCCAGGGAGGAAGTGGCAAAACTAGAGGAGACGCAGAGAGATTTTATGGCTCCGTTGCGTCAAATGGATCAGCAAGTGGTGAATGCTCAGACTGGGGATTTGGAATATAGACCGTGTTTTCAGTATGTCCCCTTCTCAACAACTGATTTGCTCAATTGGAAGCAGCACTATGGGCCGTTGTCGGTTAAACCAACTGAGTTGGCTGATTTGTTTCAAACTATTATGCAGACTCATAACCCTAATTGGCAGGATATACAACAGTTGTTAAGCACACTATTGACCCCGGAGGAAAGGGAGAAATGGAGAGCTGCGGTGCGGACTCATATTAAGGAAGGCAGGGAAGCCGCCAGTGAATATGTCTAAGCCCTCCCTGGTGATGCAGGGGTCAGAGGAAAGCCCAGAGAGCTTCCTTCAGCGTTTGATTGAAGCATATGAAATGTATACACAAGTGAACCCAAGATCAGAGGATAATGTAAGAATGTTGAACGAGAGGTTTATAGCTCAGAGCGATGAAGATATAAGGGAGGAAGCTGCAAAAGTTAGAAGGAGCTTTGGGAAAGAATACTACAGAGTTGTTAGAAGTGGCACGTAAGGTGTTTGTGAATAGGGATAAGGTGGAGAAGAAGGAAAAGGATGCACGGATGCATAAGAAGGCTGAGTTGTTGGCGGTGGCGTTACAAGGAAGGGCAGGGTTTCCAGGAAGGACTGGGTTTCAGGGCAGAGCTGGTTTTCAAGGCAGGGTAGGTTTGGGACCGAATCAATGTGCGATATGCAAGTTGGAAGGACATTGGAAATGGGAATGCCCACAGGGGGCACGGTGGGGACAAAGTGAGTGGAGACGGCCATTTGGACGACCTTTTGGGGGGCGAGGGCAAGGAATGGGCCGCGGGGGCCCCCTCGGTTCCCCTATAGAGGAGGAAATGCACAAGGAAATCCCATAGGTGGGGGAGCTACAGGATTGGCCGGGGTAGCCCCAGAGAATGCCGCTCAGGTTGAAGGAATTGGCTTGGCAGGCACTGGATGGACTGCGTGACGGGGACCTGGCTTAGAGCAGACCCCCCCTGAGCCTATGGTTACAATGAATATTGGGGGTCATCAGACTACATTTTTGGTGGATATGGGGGCTGGTCGGTCAGTGGTGAATAGGCAGATTGCCCCTCCCGGACCCCATGAAACTCAAGTTCAGGGGGTGTCTGGACGGGTAGTCGGGAGGCAAATTTTGAACCCAGTCACCTGTGAATTTAATGGTTCTGAGCTCAGACATGAGTTTGTGTATATTCCGGAGTGCCCTGTGCCATTGCTGGGCAGGGATTTATTGAATAAATTAGGAGCCACTATTTCGTTTAATGAGGGAAGGCAATCTTTAACGCTTAGTCATCGCCCTGAGACAATGTGGAGATTGATGGTGACTAAGGAAGTGGAGCAGGCGGTGTCAGAAAAGTGGAGGGGGTTTGCGGTGCCCGGTCTGTAGGCTGAAGATAACCCCCCCGGCTTTGCCTCGCATCACCCCCCCATTGTAGTGGAAGTGAAACCGCTTGCCACTCCAGTGAATATTAGGCAGCGCCCTTGTTCTAGGGAAGCAATAGCAGCAATTTATGATTGTATCCAAAAGTATTTAAAGGCTGGCATTTTAGTCCCTATTCAATCCCCATGGAATACCCCGATTTTGCCAATAAGGAAACCAGATGGATCTTATAGGCCTGTGCAGGATTTGAGGGTGGTAAATAGTGTGACAGTTACTATTCACCCGGCAGTGCCCAACCCTTATACACTGTTGAGTTTGATTCCACCAAGGGCAAGGTGGTTTTCAGTGATAGATTTGAAAGATGCATTCTTTACAATCCCAATACATCCAATTAGCCAGCTGTTGTTTGTTTTTGAGTGGGAGAATCTGACGACAGGGGCAAAGAGTTAATATGCATGGACCCGCCTGCCACAAGGTTTTAAAAATTCACCAACTTTGTTTGGCACAGCCTTGGCTAAGGATTTGGTATATTATGTGCCTAAACAATGAGGGGATACAATATTGCAATACGTAGATGATGTGCTGGTTTACTTGTATTGTTGTTGGGGTGTGGTTATAGGGTGTTTCGGAAAAAGGCACAATTTGCACGGAATCCCATTTGAGGTGGCCGGACGCTCTACCATTGGCTCTTTATTCCATAAGGAGTGCTCCAAGAAGGCAGCACCGACTTTCACCTTATGAGCTGATGTTTGGGCGCCCTCCAACACTTCAGAGGAGAGATCTGGCTGGATGGCCTGAATTGGGACATAAGGGGGGAGTATGGAAAATGGAAATGGTACAGGAATTGGAGAAACATGTAGAAAAAACTCCGAAATTATGTATTGGAACAATCCCCCCCAAGACTTGTAACCAAGTGCCATACTTTTCAGCCAGGGGATAGGGTGTGGGTGAAACATTGGAAACAGGAACCATCAGAAGGGAGATGGAAGGGTCCGTATGTCGTAATTATGACATCTCCCCTTGCTATTAAGATAGCCGAGTCCAAATTTTGGATACATTGGACTCGAGTGACGAAAGCAGCAGATGAGGAATGGAGCGTGCAGCCAACTGCTCATCCAATGAAATTGAAATTTAAACGAAAGTGATTTCAGATTATATCCTCTTCTACTTTGCTTTGGGTATATTAATTGCTACAAGCTTTGCTTTTAGCATATGTGTTGTGTACAAATATAACTGGGCTATCGAGAAAAGGCTGCGTGTTAAAGGGAGACCACTCTGCAGGGACCTTACCGGCAATAGGTCTGCATCGCACAGTGGTGAAGAAGCCCCCCCTGCTAAACCACACCGGAAGCTGGTTTTCAACGCACGGGAGAAGCTGGGATGAAGGGGTCAAGGGGTTTTGGGGTATTTATGTTAATCTTGCTCTTATGCTTTGCTGATGCTAATCATGTATGTATTCATAACTGTGTGTGTGCTTATACTGGAGGTCTGGCGGGGAAGATCTATAAAGGGTGTAAATATATAATATCTTTTAGGAGGCTCTTTGGAAACATTGTACAGATAAAGGTTGATCGTTCTATTCCCACAGGAACTACGTTTGCCTTTGGCATAAATGGGCTAGGAAGGGATCCTATTACCTATCTCTCAGTTAAAATGTGGAAGGTGGTTGCAGGGGAAGTGCGAACCTTGGGGTGGTCTGTTTATGATTCCCTTAGGAAACTGGAAAAACCCCTGCCAATCAGTGACACAGCCAAAAATTTGTTTGTTGAAATGGCTGAGAAAGTAGCAAAGACACTGACTGTTAGGAATTGTTTTGTGTGTGGAGGGACGAATATGGGGGAACAATGGCCATGGGAGGCTTTGGAGGCAGAGCCCCTTGTTTTTAATAATCTGTCTGTTACTGGCAACATAACTAAGAGGGAAAGAGTGACAGGAACCATGTGGACTTTAACCACTAACTTAGTGGGTAGAAATTGCTTTATGAGAATGGGTAGTGTGAATGTTGGACATTTGATTTGTTTGGGATTTTGGGATTTAGCTTATGAAAAGTGGATTTCCCCGGGGAATGCTACTGAACCTGTGAAATTTGATACTACAAATCTTAAATACCTTGGGTCTGTAGGTCAGGGAGAAGAATGGGTAGCTCCTCAGAATATGTATTGGATATGTGGCAAGATAGCCTACGAAGCCCTACCTAGTAATTGGTCTGGCTCCTGTGTGTTAGGCTGGATTAAGCCTTCATTTTTCTTATTGCCGATAGCGACTCGCCAAATGTTAGGTGTCCCCCTGTATGAACCCATTGGCCCACGCGATAGAAGACGGCGAGATATAGAGAACACGGACAACCAGGATAATACCTTTTCTGGGTTCCCATGTAAGACCTTGACTGAATATGAGGAAAGTGAGGTTTGGAGCTCAGAAAGGATTGTGTGTACATATGGGAAGGCTACGTGGGCGGAAGATGGGTCCTGGGGATACCAGACACCGGTTTATATGTTAAATAGGATCATTAGGCTACAGGCAGTCCTTGACTTGTCTGGAAGGAGGATAGATTTTGCTTTGAATTATCTATCGGAAACCTCTACCAAGCTTCGGACTGCTGTGTATCAAAATAGATTGGCATTGGATTACCTCCTGGCGAAGGAGGGAGGAGTTTGTGGGAAGTTTAATCTTTCCAATTGCTGCTTACAGATAGATGATACTGGAAAGGTGGTTAAGCAGCTCACTAAGGAGATACGACAATTGACCCATAATCCGGACCAGGTATGGAAGGGCATTAATTTGAAGGATATGTTCGGTACTTGGTTTCCTAAGTTGCCTGGATTACAGGCAATAGTGGCATTTATTGGGTTGATTGCTGCGGGCTGTGTACTTTTACCTTGTATCTTACCTTTCTTCATTAAGACTATATTCAATAGCTTATCATTGCTGGCTGAGCGTAAAGCTACTGCTCAGGTAATGGCTATGTGGGAATTTGCTCAAGATCGTAATGAAGCTGAATATGCTGCATTGGATGCGGAAACTGCGGAAACTGAGTATGCGACTCTCCTTGCTGAGGAAGAAGAGTCGCAAAGGGGGGAATAAAGTAAATGGGTGAACCAAAGTTAACTTGGATGAAGGCCCAAGGCTTTGGTTCAGGTCACAATAACCTTGGCTATTATTGCTTTCTGTATAATCAGCAGCTGCAGCTACGATAAGGAAGTAGGGAAACTGTGTAGGGGGGACTTGCTTACTGGAAATGTGTTATTTGTTATTGTGTGGGTATAAAGATCCTCTTTTTATGTTAGGAGAAACAGGATGTTCCCATGTACACATGCCAACTGATGATATATATCGAAAACTGTTATTTTCCACAAACTGTTATAACCATATATGGCAACTTATGCTCCCCCAAGCTATTGTGTACTCCAAGGGTATAAAAGAGGGATTCTGACACCCATTCGGGGTTCAGGCCATTTATTTTGTTATCTTGTGCTTGAACCTGCGCAATAAACCTTTCCTTCATCTAAAGTGCTGGCTTCTGTCTCGTCAATTCTACAACACATGTCCAGCTGGTGCTCTGTTTCAAAAGATTAAAGATCTGATAACTCAGCAGTAATCAGGGCTTGAGTTTCACTTCAGCAGACTGAAGGGCAATAGTACTGCAAAGTTCTGCAGATCATTGGATTATGCACAGAGAAAAAAAAACCCCAGCCATATGTCACCTCATCTGATGGCCATTAATAACCAATAATGATGATCACAGACAAAAAGACCACTTTCAAGTAGTAAATGTTCAATAAATTACTCCTATGGGTTTAAAAATCTGCCACCTCTTTTAAGAATAGACAATTTGAATCCCACTTCACATTCCTTACTGTTACAGCAGGGGTGTCCAATCTTGGCAACATTAGCATATATGGACTTTAACTCCCAGAATCCCATGCTGGCTGGGGGTTTTGGGAGTTGAAGTCTACAAGCCTTACAGTTGGACACCCGTGGGTGTTAGTAGCTTGAGAGGTGATGCCACTTCATTGCTCCTTGCAGTGCTTATCAGTGTCTAGTGCTACTTCTGAATATGGCTGATTCAGTACCTACTAATATTTTACCCACAGTCTCCATTTTAGTTTCAGTATATGTTTCTGCAGATCAGTACCAGAAGCATCAGGGAAAATGGACAATTGGGAATTGGAAATGATGGACAGAAATATGCGAGGGACATAAAATGTGATAATAGTTGGGCAATTTCTACAATCTAATTGGATAGTAGCTAACAACAATGTCAAAATATTACTTTCTTTTTGCATTCCTTGTCATACATACATAATTAAAAAAAACATATTTGTCCATATTCTTTTGGATAATTTGCATACTCCTGATATATTTTTGATATATTTTTGGAAGTGAGCAGTTCATTATAATATCATCAAAGATATTATACTTTGCCTGAATACTTTAGCTAGCAATCTGATAAATTACACTTATCTATAATTTATTTTTTTAGATCTCAAGAAAAAATAGAATAGAATAGAATAAAATGGAGTGGAGTGGAGTGAAGGGGAATGGAATAGAATAGAAATAGAATAGAATAGAATAGAATAGAATTCTTTATTGCCCAAGTGTGATTGGACACACAAGGAATTTGTCTTTGGTGCATATGCTCTCAGTGTACATAAAAAAAAAGATCCATTTGTCAAGAATCATAAGGTACAACACTTAATTATTGTCATAGGGTACAAATAAGCAATCAGGAAACAATCAATATGAATATACTGTAAATTGTAAGGATACAAACAATAAGTTACAGTCATACTGTCATAAGTGGGAAGAGATGGATGGGGGTAGGAATGATGAGAAGACTAATAAAAATAGTAACGTAGCCTTAGTGAATAGTTTGACAGTTGTGCGGGAATTATTTGTTTAGCAGAGAGATAGCATTTGGGGGAAAACTGTTATTGTGGCTAGTTATGCAGTACTCCATAGCGTGGTTTTGAGGGTAGGAGGTGAAACAATTTATGTCCAGGATGGGATGGGTCAGTAAATATTTTCACCATCCCCTTTTTGACTCAGGCAGTATACCAGTCCTCAATAGAAGGCAGGTTGGCAGTAATTGTTTTTTTCTCCAGTTCTGATTATCGTCTGAAATCTCCGCCTGTCTTTTTGGGTTGCAGAACCAAACCAGGCAGTTATAGAAGTGTAGATGACAGACTCAATAATTCCTCTGTAAAACAGCAGCTCCTTGGGCAGTGTTTAGCTGTATCAATGGTAACAATTGTTGCAACAGTAGAATGGTCTCTAGAATTCCAGATTTTGCAAACATCCACAGCTATTCTGTCTGGCTTGGGATGAGCCTGAGTCTTGGTGTTTTGAGGAACACAGATTATTGTGGCAGCAAATGCCAAATGGCAGAGGCTGTTTTTACACTCAGCCTCCTTGCTTCCCAACATGACATCAGCCTAAATCTGTTAGTCTTATGTTTGGCAGGACTGATCCACTTTTAAACAGCAGCTTTATCTTTTAATTTCTTCTAGAAAAAAAGAAAAACGAAAGAAAAAGCTCTTGATTTTTTAAAAAATCAAAATTTTCCTGCAGCTATTTTTCTAAACTCTGGCAGACCTCTTTTCCATAATTGGGTCTATTGTCATTAAATTCCATTGTAATTGGAATGTCACTGACGCTTTAGTTCAGTGGTTCTCAACCTTTCTAATGCCACAACCCCTTAATACAGTTCCTCATGTTGTGGTGATCCCCGACCATAAGTCTAGCGCCAATTCTCTCAACAGAACTTTAAGCTGATTGGCAGGAAGGTCAGAGGGATACCCCCACTGTAAACACCTGATTGGTCGGATTGTAAAAATATGTTCCAAGGCGTCAGAATAGAAGCTTTAGTTCCTAACACCATGGGAAATTTGCCTTTTCCCATGGTCTTAGGCGACCCCTGTGAAACAGTTGTTCGACCCCCAAAGGGGTCCTGGCCCCCAGGTTGAGAACCACTGCTTTGGTTAAAGTGAGAAAAAATAGCAATTTGTTGATGTTCTGAGTCCACTTCAGAATGAGCGGCATATAAATATAATAAATAAATAAGTGTTCAAATATAGTGAAAGCAGGGGTAGGTTCTGACTTACTTCTCTGCTGGTTTGCTTCTTCATGTACCATGCGGGCGTGGGCACATTTCATGCAGGCACACACATTTGAAGTGCTAAAAACCTAAAAAAACAGCTTCTCAGCACAGAAACAAAAGACAAGGTGGCGATACTTATTGTGCCGCTGAGAGAGCCAGGTTTTTTTGGGTGGGGGCATGTCCAATCGGCCATTACTATCAGCTCAGCAAGTGGGGGAAATTGCCACCCTGGCAGAAACCCACCTCTGAGTGAAAGGCTTTTGGGTGTATGATTAGAATGTGTAGTTCTTCACTGCAAATTAAACAATGAAGGGCTACAAAGCAATCTGAGATTAAGTTGTTATCAAGTTATTGTTCTCCACTAAACTTTGAAAATTAAAGAAAGGGCTAAACTAGCCATCCTATCCCAAGGTCTAGACCAGAAAGTAGAGCAACAAATATGTTTTTTTAAATCCCCAAAAGGTCCAATGTCAATGTTATTTGTCTGAAATGGTATGGGGTCTCTTGCTTGAGCCGGAGTTAGACTAGAAGACCTCCAAGGTGCCTTCCAATTCTGTTATTTTTAAACTTCTGCTGGGCTGTTTTTCAGTATGCTTGAGCTTTGCATGACAAAGAAAACATCGCAGTGACAAAAATGCAGACGATAACACTTTTCATGACTGACATAGAGAGAAAATATGGAAGAAAAACAATTAGATGAAACAGTTTAAGTGAATTGATGCTTTTGTAGGTTGGCATCAATTCATCAATTCTGGACAATTAGCAATTTTTCACAAATGAAGAGCCAATAAATAAAACATGGAAATAGGCTGTGGTTTTCCATCTCCTGAAGTTCAGAAAGACATACCATATTTTTCAGAGTATAAGATGCACCTTTTTCCTCCCTAAAAGAGGCTGAAAATTCATGTGTGTCTTATACTCTGAATGCAGCTTTTTTGAAGGTTTTTCCCTCCAGCCCTAACTAGGTGCTAACTATCTTCCCTTCTCTTATCTTGCAGGTTATTTCATTGTTACTGTCTGCAAAGAATGTTTTCCAACCTCTAAATCTTTGCAGAGTTTTTTTCATTGCTCTAACTTGCTCCAAATGTTTCTTTCCAGCCCTAACTAGGTTCTAACAACGTTCCCAGCTCTTACTGGCTTGCAAGCTCTTTCATTGTTATTCTCTCCAAATAAAGTTTTTTTAAAGCCCTAACTAGGGGATAAAATAATGTGCTGAAACTGACCAGACTAAGGATGCTAGCCAGATGAATATCTGGTAAGGAGATTCTTTTCTCTATTTTCCTCCCCAAAAACTAAGGTGCGTCTTATACTCCGGTGTGTCTTGTACTCCTAAAAATACAGTAACAATACTCAGATCAAGACCAAAGAAGTGACTAAAGCAGGCAATAAAATAAATTAGGATTAATCTTTTAATCTTGAATATAATTACATTATTACATCAGATACCACCTCATTTTTTAGAACATGTGTTCCCCTCCTACTTAGTTTCTTTCTTTGTGGGTCGATAATCCAAAACAAGCAAAAGAGGAAGTGATTTCAAAATCATCTTTTGTTGTTGTTGTTGTTGTTGTTGCATTTTGAGCCCCACCGGCGAAGCAAATTGGGGAGGGGTTCTTCCATTTGCTTAGGCTCCAATCCTTCCAATGCACTTAACTTTTCCCTCTCAGCTACCCAATTCTTCCTGCAGGTGTTCTGTGTTCTCAAAAGGAGACCATGAACTAGCAGAAGTTGCCATGGCAATAGAATGCAAAAGAACAATTAAAAGAAAAGTTGTGTCCTGATGCGATTTCACAGCAGGCCTCAACGCTGCTTCACAAGACTGTAATTAGGGTTGCGTTGAAACATCTCTTTTTTTTCCCCCTGCCAGGAACAGTAGGGTGTAATCTTTGCGATTTCATTTTTGTATTTATCTCTGACATAGATTCTCTTCAAGTGAGCATGCTCACAGAGATGGTTCAAACTGACTTGAAAGAGTGTTTTATAAAGGAAGGAAGGAAGGAAGGAAGGAAGGAAGGAAGGAAGTTATATGTCTTATTAAAATCCTAATATAATCAGGATTATTAAAATCCTAATGTAATCAGTCAAAAGATACCATGGAGTCATTCAATGTATCCCTTCTTTGCAGCGCCCCCCCTCCTCCCTGGTTAAAAAAAAGTTGGGGAAATGTTGTAGACTTGATACAGCATGGTCTGGACTCCTCACAAAATGTTGGGGTTAAATTGTAAATTTTAAAAAAATCAAATCCCCTGGAAGCCATTCTATGTCTTTTCTAGCCATTCGGTGCCAGAAGCAAAATGTGCTGCAATCAAAGGTCACAATGAAGATCTTGATTATACTCAGCATTCCAACAGAAATATCCAATAAAGCTCTACTTGAAAGCAGCTTCTCGGTGTTGTACTGCTTGTCACATGCTAGGCGAATTAGTTTAAGTCGCCAGGTTTTGGTGCTTTTGGCAGTGTGGGTAGATGCCCTGTTGGAAAATGAAGTCAACATCCCCATAAAGCTCATCTGAGGAAGGAAGCATGAAGTGCTCCAAAATCTCCTGGTAGACGGCTGCATTGACCCTGGACTTAATGAAGCACAGTGGACCATCACCAGCAGATGACATGGCTCCTCAAATCAACACAGACTTGATTTCATCTTTAGTTCTCCATTTTCCTGTATTAACAAATCAGTGAAGGGCTACCAAAAATTTTACTACCACACTGTGGTTGTGGCTTATGCAGGATGCCCTGCATTTTCTTTCAACATCTTTCAGTGCAAATTGGGTGCCCTGGGGTGGCGCTCCATTTTCACTACCTCACTGTGTTTCCCCCATGTAACAAATCTTAATATGTCCACCTTTTTTTATTTGTATAAAATGTTCTTGTGCCGAGGCAAAAAAATTTTTTGAGATACAACCTGGGTTTACCTCTATTCCACATTCATAAAAATGGCCCTCCTTATTATTTAATAATTATTTATTTATTATTTTTAAAGTAGGCATTAATTTCATCACCATAAAAAACCCAAGAAACAGAACCATCACCCTGTTTTTAAAGATTTGTTTTCAATTTCTTGTTCTAACCCCATGATAACAAACCAGTGGTGGGCTACAAGCCAGAACGCTAAATTGCGCTTGCCACCGCAGCTCGTAAATTCTTGTGGGACCAGTGCGATTTTGCTGCTGCATCTGTTGAGGTAGCAAAATCATGCACGGAGCCACAGGTAAAACCTCGCCGAAACACCGGCGCAATTTTGCTACCTCCACAGGTGCAGCAGCAAAATCGCGCTGGTCCCGCAAGAACTTACAAGCCGTGGTGGCAAGCGCAATTTAGCGTTCCAGCTCGTAGCCCACCACTGTGACAAACCTATGGTGAGTAGTGATGGGCAAACCGAACCTGCACAATTTGGGTCCGTACCGAATTTTGCGGTGTTCAGTATGCCGAACATGAAACCAAAATTTTTTCAAACTTTGGGCAAAGTTTGGGGTTGTGTTCACTGTTCAGAGCTCTGACGTCACTGGCAGGTTGCTAAGGATGCCAAGTTGATCACTTCCTGGATTCCAAAGAATCCAGGAAGTGATCACTTTGGCATCCTTAGCAACCTGCCAGTGATGTCAAAGCTCCACCCCTGGAATCTCTTCATGGGAGGGATTCCCCAGCTCCTTCAAAGGGAGGTCTTCACATAAAACTAAACATTGTTATTTTTATGAAAAAGGACACCGCAGCGGCGCTGCAAGCAAAGGGTGGTGCTTTCACATAAGAATAAACATGTTTATTTTTACGTGAAAGGACCGCCCTTTGCTTGCAGCACCGCTGCAGTGTCCTTTTTCGTAAAAATAACAATGTTCATTTTATAAACATAAATACATATGTGTTTTGTGTGTGTGTGTGTGTGTGTGTATTTATAGGGAAGAGAGCACTCAATTATACCTGTCCAACGCCACATCCTAGATATTTTTAAGGAGTTCTGAATTACAAATAATTTAAAACCAAAAGCATTACATTCATAGCACTGCTCGCTGTATTATCTGCAACTTTGAAGCGTTATACATTTGAACCGAACAGAAGGGCTGGGAATGGAAGAGACAAGATGAGTTGGATTGACAAATACCTTGTAGAATAATTCTACAGAGACAAGAGTATTGAAATTTGTACTGACAGTCTTTGCTAATTATATGATGTAGGATGTCTGCTTTGCCTCAGGTAGTCATCTCTGGTGTTGTGATGAGGTACAGAAAGATAATGATATCAGATTCCTCTAATGATGTCTAAGGTCCTCTCATCTCCATCACTCACCTTTTATAATCAGCAGGAAATCTCAGCATTCTTTCTCTAAAAGATCTCCAGACAGAGAGAGATAGAGAGAAGGAGAGAAAGAGACCGCTACTCCTTGGTTACTGATTGATAAACATAGCTTTTAGTCTTTCTTTCAGTCACTATGGAAATTCTTGATGAATCCTAGGTTAGACAGCTACGGGCAAACTATGCAACTGTAGTTTGTACTTGCTTTGATGTGTGGTTTTAAAATATTCTGATCTGTGTTGACTTTTCTTTGAGAGAGGGTGTTCTGTTTCCTCTTCAATAAACATATCTTTAATATACGTATGATATTAAATATCACGTAAGATTCATATTTAATGAATGACAATTTCCAATTCTTTTGTTGCTTTTAGAAATATTATTGGTTTCCTACATAAGGAGAGAACGAGCAAGAAGCCTTGGTTACCGTCTTCTGTACATCCTATCCATAAGATAACTACAGTACTTTGAAGTCTTGGACCAACATTGGTCAACAAAGAGACTTCAATGGTCCTAAGGGGGAAAGTAAAGCATTAATGATAATGTCCAGTGAACCTCATATATATATTATTAGTTATATAATAATGTATATGTATATATATATATATACATTATTATTATTATTAGAGGAATCTGATATCACTATCTATCTACCTACCTACCTACCTACCTCTCTCTCTCTCTCTCTCTCTCTCTATGTATGTGTATATGGAAGATTTTTCCCTGGGGATGATTCTTCGCTGGATTTCTTCACTGATGGGAGAGAAATGGGAAAAATGGGAAAAATCTTCCATATGTCCAAAACTCTATGGCCTTCCAAAAATACACAAAGAAGGAATACCTCTCAGGCCAATAGTCAGCTCCATAGGCTCCCGTCTACAAAATCTTGCCAAATTTTTAGCCAAATATCTTCAACCCTATACAGAAACTATCACCTCATATGTACAAAATTCATTCCACTTTATACAAATAATTAAGAAACAAAACCTACAACCTGGTGACCTACTTGTAAGTTTTGATGTCATGTCCCTTTTCACACAAATACCTATTAAAGAAGCCTTAACAGCTATCCAAAACAAACACAAGCCCCCCAAATATATCCTAGATCTAACCAACCACTGTCTGACTAATACATATTTCATCTATAATGAACAAAGATATAAACAGATAGAGGGAGCCCCCATGGGATCACCCCTCTCACCTGTCATCGCCAACCTCTATATGGAATATTTTGAAAATAATGCATTAGAGCAATCTAAACACAAACCTAAACTTTGGCTGAGATATGTTGATGATACTTTTGTAATTTGGCCACATGGAAGGGAAAAACTAGACAATTTCCTCACACATCTCAACAGCCTACACCCCAAAATACAATTTACTATGGAAACAGAAGTCAACGATCAACTTCCCTTTCTAGATGTACTAATCTATAAAAAACTCAATGGCACCCTAGGACACACCATCTACCAAAAGAAAACCCATACCAACCATTATCTAAATGCACACTCCCACCACCACCCCGCACAAATCACCTCAGTAGCCAAAACTCTCATCATCAGAACCAAACGCCTAGCTGACCAGGAGCACTTAAAAACTGAATTGAACAAACTCAAAGATGTATTAATTTCTAATGGATTCGAAAGGAAAACAATCACAAACCTAATCAAAAAAGAGACACCCCCCAAAAATCAAGATCAAGAACAGGACAATGGTACCACCCTTCTCCCTTACATCAAGGGCACCACTGACAAAATTAGTAAAATCCTGCACAAACATAATATTAAAACTGCATTTGTCACTAACCAAAAAATATCAAATATCCTAAGGAACCCAAAAGATAAAATCCGACTAGAACACCAAGGAATCTATGAAATCCCTTGCAAAACATGTGCAGCCACATACATTGGACAAACCAATCGAAGAGTGAGCCAACGCATTGCAGAACATGAGAATGCAGTTAAAAAAAGAAGAAAAGACTTCCTCCCTTGTCCAGCACATTAAAAAAACAGGGCACGAAATTGACTTTGAAAAAACTAAATTACTTTCCAAAACAGAAAATTTATACAGAAGAATTACTAGAGAAGCTATAGAGATTGAGAAACGCCCCCTATGCATGAATAAAAGAGATGATACGTCCCGCCTACCAGAGATTTGGAAACCAGCCTTAAACAAAAAAACATATCAGAATAATCACCATATCAATCTTTCAAGTAAGTGTGATTCCACCAACCAATCAAATCACTAAAACATAGTCACCCAATCTATTTGCTACATTCAAACCAAATCTCCACCCCCAACACTATATATAAGGAAGAAATGGCAGTTACAAACATTCCATATTTACAGCAACACGAAGCTGAAAACTTCGGCCTGATGATGGTGAATGTGATTTCACCGAAACGTCGCATAGACACTCAAAATATTACACGGGGCAAAACCCGAACTCTGGAAATTTCTGGCGACGTTTCGACGAGGTCTCACTCGTCATCTTCAGGCTGGTGTTTCTGTCCTTGTTCTCAGGCGAACACTGTGAGACCTGAGCTGCATTCCTTCTATAAATACTGGTGGCTGGGTGTGGTTTGATGGCTCAGCAATTGCCTGCTGTGTAGAAACCTCCTGGTGAGTCAGTGGGGTAACAATTGGGGTCGTTGATGTAGCTGAGGTATGCTGATTAGTTAATGGTTGTAGATTAGGCGTGATATCCTGAGTAGTTGGAACTTGCAGGCTACTTGATTGTTTTACAATGTGTGTTCTGAGTCTGGTTTCTATGGCTGGGATACGTTTGAGGGCTGGTTTCCAGATGTCTGGTAAGCGAGAGGTATCATCCCGCTTGTTCATATTTTGGGGATGTTTTTCTATCTCGATGGCTTCCATGATTATTCTTTTGCTGTAGTGTTCTGTTTTGGAAATTAATTTGGTACTGTCTAAATCAATTTCATGTCCTGTAGTTTTGAAGTGTTGGAAAAGGGAGGAGGTTTTTTCTTTTTTATTTAATGCATTCTTATGTTCTACAACACATGCATTTACTCTCCTGTTCGTTTGTCCAATATATGTGGCTGGGCAGATTTTACATGGTATTTGATAAACTCCCTGGTTTTCTAGTTGGATATTGTCTTTCGGGTTTCTTAGGATGTTGGCTATTTTTTTATCTGTACCAAAGGCTGTCTTGATGTTGTGTTTGCAGAGAATTTTACTGATTTTATCTGTGGTGCCTTTGATGTAAGGGAGGAGGGCGATGCCATTGTCCTGTTCTGTGTCTTGGTTCTTGGGGGGTGTCTCTTTTTGGATTAAGTTGTTGATTGCCACCAGCCTGAAGATGATGAGTGGGACCTCATCGAAACGTCACCAGAAATTTCCAAATCCTACATGGGAAGAAACACGAATATACCATATATTTATATATATATAAATTGCTGTCTACAGACCCAACGGAACCATAACTCCTATGTTTATAATAACAAAGACCAAACACTTGCTCTATATTTTAATCAAAGGATGAGAATATTAGATTTATATGGAAAATCACAGTGTCAAAACTGAACAATTTATAGTCAGCAATTCAAATACACCTCTGTTTAATTTCAGTTGTATCCAATGATGGCTTTGTACTAGCTGAAAACATTTATACTCCTGAAAGGATTTTGTTTCTAGGCTATACTTTCAGCACTCCTTAGAATTTGCACTTGATCATTTAGATCCAGGATCTGATTTCTGTATTATCAGTGTGTGATCGGAAAGTGTATGAGCAACCTCTGGGTATCTGCATTAAATTGGGGATGACAGGAGGGAATAATCAAACACCATTATCAGATACAACTATTTTTATAATTAATTTTACGTCAAACTTGCAGTGTAGTTAAATGCTCTAAGGCAAGGTCACACAATGTGTTTTCCAGCCTGGGAAGCCACTTAATTTAAATTTAATCTAATCTAATCACTGAGTAATAGTTTTATTTTGTGTTATTGCTATTGCCATTTGGCCATGGATCACAACCCATCTATCCATCCATCCAAAAATCCAGCCATCCACCCAACCATCCCACCATCTCCATTTCCTTGTCATTGCTATCAAATTTCCAAAGAAAACTGGGCAATTACATTTCAGCAGCCTGGTCTCTCAGATGTCTCGGTGAGTTACAGTTTTTGCTCAAATCTGCTCCAAAGAACATAGGAGATGCTTAAAATGCAACAAGGAGGAGTTTAACTGTCAGCATCACAACCAAGCTAAACAATTTTTTGTAACAATAATGTGATGTCAGTTTGGTTCCAGAATACAGCAGCCCCCTCAATTTATTTGCCCTTATTTGCGCTATTATACTATAAGGTCTTGAGGAAAGACAAAATGCCTCATTTCTTATATAACTGCAGAGGCAACATAATTTATCATCCAGGCTGCTCAGGGCAAGTAGTATAACTGCACAAAAGCAATCCACATAGAGAGGTCCTGCCATGTAATTCAAGACACCCATAAGAAGCAGCCCTGGCCTTCTTCTGCCCAAGATGCTTTCTGCTCCTCCTGCTATGGATGAATTACAGGCTCTTTAGCCTTTCCTTCCTGCTCCCCCAGTCCTCCCCCACCCCGCCCCAATGCAGAACCCATTGCAGACTCCTGAGTATTAGGATAAGTGAACAAAGAGGAGGAAAATCAATCTCACTCCCCTGATAATGGCCTGGTACAGATGGTCACCGAACACTAAGGGCCTCGGTGACAGTCTTTTTCTTGAATATGGCAGTGAATTCCCCCAGGAAACAAGCGAAGGGGGGGGAATCTGTTTTGTTTGCATGAAGTATTGGTTGTTCGTGTTTCCCCATCAGTAGGGGGACCCGCTCTGCCTTGTTCTCTTTATTTCAGACCCATATAAAAGAGCGAGGGCCTTACTATTTTGAAATTGTCTTATGGGGTAATGCAAAACAGTTTCCTTCATGACCCGAATCTGTAGTTTAAATTCTTTGTGTGCAACCTATCTCATTCACCAAGCCAAGAGAAGTTTATATCAACAAAAGGAGTCTTTAAAAATGAAAGGATTAGCAAGAGCACAATAAGTGATGATTTATTTTATCTATCTATCTATCTATCTATCTATCTATCTATCTATCTATCTATCTATCTATCTATTTATTGCATTTGTATGCTGCCCCTCTCCGCAGACTCGGGGCGGCTAACAACAGCAGTAAAACAGTATATAACAAAATCCAATTTTGGCCAAACTGAGGAGAAGACTTCTGTGGATGCCATTTCATACCATTTATCTGTGACTGAAGAATCGAGTGACTTTATTGTGAGCAGATTAGGAGGGCAGAGAAGCTTTTGTTTCAGGGGAAGAACTGTAGTCCGATGATTCGGGACATACTCTACAGGCAGTCCTCATCTTATGACCAGAATGGAGTCCATAATGTCTGTGGATAAATGAGAGAATTGTTACCATAAGTGAATTTTGCCCCATTTTAGGATCACTGAACTCATGAATTTAGTAAATGGTCATTAAGTAGATCTGGCTTTTCCATTGACTTTGCTTGTCAGAAGGTCGCAAAAGGTGATCACATGACACTGGGACATGGCAGCCATGATAAATGAGACAAATGTCAAGCCCCTGAATTTTGACCACATGATTACGGGGACACTGCCATGGTTTTAAGTATGAAAAACAGTCATACATCACTTTTTTTCAGTGACCATTATCATTTTGAATGGTCACGAAATGAACTGTGGTAAGTTGAGGACTGCCCATAGCTATGATTTGATGTGATTCTCATTAAATAGAATGGATAAGCTGATATGAACCTTATAGATCATGTAGTGCAGGAATGTTCTAAAACAGTGATGGCGAAACCTTTTTTCCTCAGATGCCAAAAGCATGTGTGAGTGCCCACACCGATAATTCAATGCCCCCTGCCCATGTATGTGTGATTCCTCCATGCTGCCCTGCCCCCTATGCTCGCACATACAATCCCCACTCCCCCATTTCCTGACTTCTGGTGGGCCAGGTAGGCCCATTTTTTGGCCTCCCCAGGCTCCAGAGGTTTTCTTGGCACCTGAGGAGGGCTAAAATGGCTTCCCCTGACCCCCTTGGAGGCCCCCCGGAAGTCTAAAATACCCTCCTAGAGCCTTCGCACAAGCCGGAAATCTGTTGGCCAACACTCACATAAGCACTGTAACTCAGTGAGGACAGCAGTTTATGTGCTGGCAGATATGGCTCCATGTGCCACCTGTGGCACGGATGCCATAGCTTTGCCATCACTGTACTAAAGCAACCCTGATTACCAATTAAAGCAGGTAGTCATGCTGCCCCCCTAAAACTCCCAGTACAAAGGACTTTAATAGGACTCATGTGTTTATTGTTTATATTGTGTTGAACAAGAGCTGTGTGTGTGTGTGTGCAATGATTAGTAGGCTGACTCTGCCCACAGCCAGCAGTTCAATTCTTTGGCGGGGGAATTCTGGCAGTTGAAATATACAAGTCCCACAGTTGCTAAATTTTGAGACCCCTGCTTTAAGGAAAAAACCCAGTGAAAAACACTAAATTTAGGGAAGGGGAGGGGGAAATTCCTCTGACAGAAAGATGAACATCAGAAGCTGTTGAAGCAGAAGAATTCAGGGAGAAGCTTCTCAAGTGAGGAAAAGTGATGACTGGTTTTTCTGGCATGTGAGCTCTCTGAGCAACCAGATCAGGAAATGAAGTCTCTTGTATACAACTTGACTTAGAAATAACTGCTTGTCAGCTCACTAAAGTGTGTGATACAAATAGCACTATCCCCCTGACACGGCTGGGAATCAATCTCCAAGGAAAGGTTCCATGAATATTTTCACATCTCCTGGCACAGGCTAAGCCAAGTTAATTAATGCTATTAATGCTATTTGCAGCGTAAGAGCCATTCTGGGTCTTTTTTTTGCCCCCTGCTTACTCCCAGCTTCCCAAAGTGCAAAGCCAGCAAAGGCAGAGCACTTAAGCAAACCGATCAATAAGCAAGTATACGTTAGGGACCTTAAAAGGTTGCTATTAAAAAAATAGATTATAAAAAAGAATATATTCTTGAAGATAGTTACATTTCTGGGGCAATGAGGAAAAGGCCTTGACCGTCCATATCAAAGAATACATATAAGAGTTGATATAAGCCATTGTTGTTATTGTCTCCCATTGTTGTGGTCCGCCAGCAGTCTGTGCAGCTTGTAGCTGATTTAGACAGTGAAGGGGCTGATGTGGTGATGTGCAGGCAGGAGTTGCCACTCTTGCTGCTATGGGTGTGCTGTGAGTGCAGCTTTATCCCTCTGGCATGTGCATGCATCCCCTCATGAGATTTTGCTTCTGTGCATGCGCAGGAAGCAAAATCTCATGAGGGGACGTGCATGTGTGTGAGATTTCTGGGCAACTGGCACCCGAGTCAGATAGTGTGGAGGCTGCAGAAGATTTGCTGCCAAAGGTGGAGATTCAGCCAAGGCCTTCAGAACCTCCAGAAGCTACCAACAATGATGATGAGGAAGACGTATTCTCAATGCATGGGCACAAAGAGCTGTCAAGAGGCAGGAATGGTTCCTCAGGATGAGATCTCCTTGAGAGTAAGGCTTGGGTCTAATTGGCCACTTCCCTAGCCTATTTAAGGGATGATGACAAAGGAGCCAATTTGCAGGAAACAACTTCGTTCATATTCCCTTGCGTTTTGATTCCAGAAAGGTCTAATAGGCTCTTATTCTCTCTTTCGGCATTTTTCCTGCAAATTGCTTCTGGGCATTTTGCCAGTAAGATTGCTGTTATCTACAAGAATGTTTACTCAGAATTTAGTTATTATTTAATGGACTCCTCCTGGCTGTTAATGAAGTTGATTTAACAGCCGGTGTTCAGACAAAACTACTTTAAACTGTATTTGTGTTTGATGACTACTAAGAAAGCTCATTAGCAGTCCTTAATTAGTAAACTAAAGTTTGTACAGACTTTGTGTATGTTGCATTCTTTGTGGTTCATAGCTGGGATAGAACACCAGTTTCTCCCACCTATTATAATGCTGGAGGGCCTTCTCTATGAAGGCTCTGGCTTTATAGAATCAACTGCCCCCTGAGATCCGCATGATCTCCACCCTCCTGGCCTTCAGAAAGGCAGTTAAAAACATGGCTTTTCTGGCAGGCCTGGAGCCAGTGATCGGTTTCATCTTGTCTCGGATGAATGGATGAATGTTTTAATTAAGGGTTCTTAAAATTGTTTTATTGTTTTTTATATTGCTGTTTCGATATTGCTGTTAGCCGCCCTGAGTACGCATGAAGTTGGTTGGCCTACAAATTGAATGAATGACTGAATAAGTAAGTAAGTAAGTAAGTAAGTAAGTAAGTAAGTAAGTAAGTAAGTAAGTAAGTAAGTAAGTAAGTAAGTAAGTAAGTAAGTAAATAAATAAATAAACAAACCAACAAACCAACAAACCAACAAACAGATGGATGAATAAATAAATAAATAAATAAATAAACAAATAATCAGGGCAACACAAATACAGAGCTGTCTATATATGTAGCAGTTGTATGTGTGTGTGCTCTTGATCAAAGGGGCAGCTTTTCCTTTTCAGGAAAGGAAAATACTCCTATTTATATCAAAGGTTATGTTTTAATGCTGGACAAATTTGATGGTGGATAAAAAAATATTAACCTCTCTGATTACCAAGTATTGAGATGTGCTCAGAAGATTGAAGCTGCATGTATCCAGGTAGTAGTAGTAGTAGTAGTAGTAGTAGTAGTAGTAGTAGTAGAGGGAGTAGTAGAGGGAGAAGGAGAAAGAAAAGGCGAAGGAGGAGGAGATGTTAAGAGCATTCAGCAAACCCATGCAGGCTTTCCTTTTCAATCCACACCAAGTTCCTGTCTATGGAAGACTTTGCAGACTTATTAAGAATTTATCAGCTGTATACAACTTAGCTGTGATCATGCTGATATCTGGGCATTCTGCATAACGCTTTTGGTGTGTAATTGTATACTACAGTGTTTTACTTGGTTCCTCTGCCCTGTGTTTATTACACCATCAACTGAGACGAGTTGCAGTGGTGTTAGCGTTAGCACATTCCATATGTCTGTGTATGTGTGTTCTACATCTCGTTATATACGTCTATGTCCATGAACAGAAAAAGTAAAGAGATGGGGGAGAGAAATAAAAAAGAGGGAAGAAAAATAAATAAATAAAAAGAGGCATTTTAAAAAAGAATAGTCAAAGCTTTAGTTGTTCTTTAATTACAGTATCCGTTTGTAATTAGAGTAATATGTGCTGGGAAAGTGATCCATATTTTCCATACATTCATATTCAGAGCATTCAATCCATAGACCTTGGTGATACCAAAACAGACACATTGTCTGATTGAGTGACTAATGGACGGACAGACGGACGGAATTTATTTATTTGTTTGTTTGTTGATTTGATTTGATTTGATTTGATTTGATTTGATTTGATTTGTATGCCGCCTCTCTCCGGAGACTTGGGGCGGCTAACAGCAATAATAAGACAGCGTATAACAATAATCCAATACTAAAAACAATTAAAACCCATTATATGGCATAGGAGTTGCCAATTTTCATTTTTTTTAAATTAAAGGCTTTTATTTATAAAAGGCAAACATAAAAAGTAAGACAAACAAAACACACAAAAAAAGAAAGAAAAAAGATTTGGACAGTATTGTGACGTGCCTTCATTACAATTCTAATAGTGTTTCTTTTCTACTAAACAGAAAATACATAGGAGTTGCCAATTTTCATGATCACACTCAACAAGGAACCTCCTGACTAGATCTTGTGTCCAGATAAGCACAGACTTTATGCTAACCATCTGCTTATGGGTCAGTAGTGAGAACAATTTAAAATAATTACCCTAATGAATGACTATACAATGACACTCCTGGGTAAGGTAGAATATCATCAATGCACACACAAACACAAAGTAAAGGAGTATGGGTTCTTGAATGGGAACACTGTCACTAGATTTTAAATCTATAATTATGTTATCTTGACTCTATGTGCCCTGAATGGTGCATTGCTATCAATGTAACCGCACTTTGTTCGCTAATAATAATGATGATAATTGTCTCATACACATATCCTGGGAATGATTATTTGTATTTACAGGTTTTGTCAGAACCGGAATTGCATAGGCAAGGCTGCATAAATCATTAAGGAAAATGGAGATGTCTTACAATCACCTCTCGCATCCAGAGTTAATGAATCCTCATCCACCCCCCCCCCCAATAAATAAATCTATTGCCATGGATTAAATTATTGCAAGGAAAAAGTTGCCTGAGGTATATTTGCATTTCAGTTTATTCTGTCCCATTGAACGTGATACATTGAAACTTGTCTTAAATAAGATGCTGGGTCTTAAATTATTTCTAGATTAAGATGTAAATGAATGATTCAAAGAGCAGCTGGGTGCTTACTGGATCAAGTGACAGAAGCAATGGAAGTGCTGGGAGTAGAGAACACCACTATGATGACCTTCGCTACAAAAGATTGCCTGATCTACAGACAGAAAGTGCTGATCAGGGAGAGTCATTCTGCTGTCGGCATTCCCAGATCATATGGGGGCAAGGTAGACAGGTTCTAGGTGGGTATGGGGTTGAAAACAGCAAGGCTTTCCTCATTTCCCTAATTCATTCACAAAACGTACAGAGGCTAATGTGTTAACGCAGGCATCAAACCTGCAGAGACTAACAGGTTTTTCTGATCCCTTCTGTAGATTTCCAAAGTAACAACAGTACTTCAACTGAGGATGGTAATATGTGATATTTTGTTCAGAGGTATTCTTTTATATATTTGTGTGATTAGCACAGGATGCATATTTTAAGACATGTAAGAGAATTTACTCCGGCTTATGCTTTCATGAATGTTTCCCAAAAATGAATGAATTGCAAATGACTCCTCCACTTAAGACCACAAGTGAACCCAAAATTTCTGTGGTTAGGTGAATCATTTTTTAAATGCATTTTGGCCCATTTAATGAAATTTCTTGCCATAGTTAGTAAGTGAATCACTGCAGTTGTTAAATTAGCAATGCAGTTAGTAAACGAATCTGGCTTATGCATTGACATTGCTTGTCAGAAGGTCAGTCATAAATAGGAGTCAGTTGGGACTCTGGGACACTGCGATTGTCATAAACAAAGTTAGACATGATTGAGTTGCTAAATTAGTCCACTGCTCATTATGTAAAAAATATGACATACCTGTATTGGAAAAATCATGGGAACACAAAGTAGAAAAAGTTCCTGAAGATGAGATGGTGAAAATGAGACGATGAAGATCTTGTGGGACTTTTGAATACAGACCGATCGTCATTTGGAACACAACATGCCAGATATCACAGTTGGCGAGGGCCAAAGAGTAGTTTATTGATATCACTGTACCAGGAGATGCCAAAGTAAAAAAAAACCCCAAACTACAAAAAAATATGAAATATTGCCAAACTATATGGCTATGGATGAAACATGTAACAGTGATGCCCATTGTCATCGGGACACTTGGTACCATGTCCAGAAATTTCACAAAACTCATCAAGAAATTGCAGCTTCCTGCAATAACACCAGCGGCACGGCAAAAAACTGTGCTACTCGGAGCATCGTACATTTTAAGGAGATAGTTGGTTGATACCTAGGATGCTGGCAGCAACCTATATCAACCATTAGCACCAGTCAGTAGTACAGTGGTACCTCGTGATACGAACCCCTCACCATACGAACAATCCGAGATACGAACCCGGGGTTTGGAAATTTTTTGCCTCTTCTTCCGACCTTTTTCGTCTTACGAACCCGTTGCCCGAACGCCGAACCCAGAGATTCGGCAAAAGTTCGGGTTTGGGTGGCCGCTGAGAAGCCCCGCCGCCTGGCTGTTAGCTTTTCAAAAGAGCCGCAGAGCTGTCGGGCCCGTTGGGAGGCTGGAAAGGAGGTGGGGAATCCCAATAGGGAATTCCATGGGCGGAGTTTTGACGTCACAAAGATGTCCTTCCTGGCCGGCCACTTTTCAAAAGGTGACAGCCGGGCAGTGGTGTTTTTTTGCGGGGTTTTTTCTTGCACGCATTAATTCATTTTACATTGTTTCCTATGGGAAACAATGTTTCATCTTATGAAGTTTTCGCCTTACGAACCTCCTCCGGGAACCAATTAAGTTCGTAAGACAAGGTATTACTGTATTTGTAAAACTATTTTAAATGTCAGTTGACCGAATTTCATGTTTAATGAATAAAACAGATAATAATAATAATAATAATAATAACAACAACAACAACAACAATAATAATAATAATAATAACAACAACAACATCAACATCAACAACAACAAAACAACAACAATAATAATAAATGTGAAAGAATAAAGAATAATAATAATAATAATAATAATAATAATAATAATAATACTATTGCTACTACTAGTACTACTATTAGTACTACTTCTACCAGCACTTCAATTGTAGCCAGTATATAACCAAGCAGTCAGTTAAACTTCCTCACACACTTTGCATATGAAAACAACTCCCCTCCCTTAATCATTTCCCTGCAGAATACGATCAGCTGGCACCATCATTTATGTTTAGCCTAAGAATAAAGAAAGGCCACTTTCATTTTTTCCCCCTGGGGTTTAGTTCACCATGTGTTCCATTGAGAAACTCAGCTGTCGAAATGTAAGGCCTATGCCCACTGTTTTGGAAAATGAAAAACATGTGCTCAGGCTCCTGTGCCTGTAATCTTCATTTACATTGTGCATTCATTGAGCTCATGCTTCATGGGCAAATGATGCCCATGGCCGATGGCTTAACTTGTTACACGAAACCTGGTCATTTTCATGAATTTCTGATCCATTCTTTGTCATTCCGGTTGTCATCCTGACAGCCCCCCATGAACCTATTGTGGGGTTTTTGTTTTGGCTACTTCAGGTATCTCAGTAATGATAGAGCTCTCTCTTTTTCTAACACCACCCATACCAAAGTGTGATTAAGCAGACTGGTGCGTTTGTTTCTCAGCTGCTGGTATTCCTGTACTGGCAATGGGCAAGACGCAGAACACATTTCACATAGTGTCATGCTGGCTGCTCATCTAAAGCCTATTGTTGCTCAGGACTAATGCCCAGAACAAAAGCCTTGGCTAGGGTCTGCTTGGGCACAGTTCCATCTCAACAGATGGGTATCAACAGAGACAATCAAGAAAGTATACTTATTTGTCAAAAGAAAAAAAAAGAGGGTGAGGACATTTTTTCCAACTGAGATGGTCAAAGCAGCTGTCTTCCCAAAACATGTGCAGCTAGGGCTGAAAAGTCTATGGTTACGGCAGTCCATGGATGCTTTCAGACTTAGAACAGCAATATGGTCAGAAGAACCCATGTCCTCCCAAGCTATCTATGGGTAATCCTCGATGTACAACAGTTCATTTAGTGACTGCTGGAAGTTACAACAGCAATGAAAACAGTGACTTACAACCATTTTTCACACTTACAACCATTGTAGCATCCCCATACTGTAGTCACATGATCAAAATTTAGACAATTGGCAACTGACTCATACTTTATGACAGTCGTTGTGTCCTGGGATCATGTGATCTCCTTTTGCAAACTTCTGGCAAGCAAAGTCAGATTCACTTAACAAATGCCTTGATTCACTTAACAACTGTGGCAAGAAAGGCTGTAAAATGGGGCAAACTTCAGGTTAGCAAAGATCTTGCTTAGCAGCAGAAATTTTGGGCTCAATTATGGTCGTAAGTAAAGGACTGCCTGTATTTGTAATAATTCAAGTCAATGGAACATCTAGCCCAATGATCTTTACTCCAGTGGCAAGAACTATTAGTCCTTGAGAATGAGAGACACTGAATCCTGTGTTTGGTCCCTCCAAGGGGCATCCAAACACCAAATCGTATTTTCAAATTTATAAAGAACTGATAAAGAAATAGAGGGAGACCAGGATAGATCTATTTTGAGCTTTTTAGCTCTCGTCAGCTAGTCATACCCTCATAGGATTCGAACCTGGGTTAAAGGTTCTAATCACTAGACCACAGGTTCTACTCATCCATCAATTATTCAACAGTTAGGCTGGAGCAATATGCTGGCTTTTCAGAAGGCTACGAGAGTGGGAATTATGCAAATCTCCAGGGGAAGCTGCTTCCAGAGTGCCAGAGCCACCACAGAGAAGGACATCCCCCGTGGTCCCACCAGCTGGCTTTGTTTGGCTGACGGGACCTGGAGGAGGCCAACTCTGTGAGATCTGATTGGTTGTTGGGATCTGTGAGCCAGAAGATGGTCCCATAGATAATCTGGTCCTACGCCATGTAGGGCTTTATAGGTGATATCCAGCTGTAATACCCCTTTTTCTAATCAACATGCAAAATAATATGTTCCATTGTTTAATTGTTTAATTTGTTTTCCTTAATTAAAGGATCCCAATCTAAACACACTGTGTAACAAAAACAGCAAGGATTTTTTAATATACAGTGAAAACTTTGCACAGGCTGGAGAGAGCGAAAACAAAATATGGGGTTTAGAAGTTAATATATTGGACATAGACAGCTAATAAATATTAGACTGCAAAATACCACAAGGCCACAAGAGGGCCATGGTGAGGTACATAAACTCTAAGTCTTTGCTGCCACCCAATGGTTTCCTGGATCTTTGCAGCTCAGATGCCATCCTCCTAAAATAATAATAATAAAAAAGCATCCAGGAATATGTAAAGGAGAAATTAAAGCATTTAATAAGAACTTAGCAAAAGACAAAAGAAATGCTATTATTCACTTAACAACTGCGGCAAGAAAGATTGTAGGTAAGTATTTCAACAGATAAATATTCAGAAAGATGAGCTCTAACAGAAGAAATGTGGAGACGAGATCTAAGGGAGAAAAGGGAAATAGTAAAACTTTACATTTTTTTCTAAAAATAGAAAATATTTCAACTTCATGTAGAACAATAGAGGAAATCATTTTAAAAAAACCAAATATATTTTTTTCCATTTCTATACATCCTTTCTAAACCAGCCTTTTTCAGAGCAGGCTGCATATTGTTCATGGTATAATATGATAAGAGCACGACGCAACAGAACAGGACCACTGGGGGGGACGGGATGCTGTGGGGGAAAAAAAGAAGGAAATACAACCACTCCATTAGTGAGAAACCAGAAATGTGGGCCTCCTTTTCTTTATCTAGCTTGATTGTTATTAATATAACCGTCTGCATGCTGTTTCCATTGACCTGGATTTTACAGGGGTTGCTTCTACAGAAGTGGAGTAGGCACCAAAGAGGAGAAAGTAGCTATAAAACTTTATAACAAAGAAATAGTGAATTGGTTTCATTTTTCAAGCCTCTCTCTAAATCTTTTTTCTTTCTTTCTTTCTTTCTTTCTTTCTTTCTTTTTCTTTCTTTCTTTTCTTTTCTTTTTTCTTTTTTCTTTTCTTGTTTTCTTTTCTTTTTCCCCTCCTCTCCTCTTCTCTGCCTCACAATTTTTCAGTTATAACATCGCGTGTACAAAATGGATTGACTTTTTATGACCACAATCGAGCACAACAGTGAGATGTTTGTTCAGTGAATTTCATCCCATTGTACAACACTTTCTCACCATGGTTGTTAAGTGAATCACTGCAGTTGTTAAGTTGGTTAAGTGAATCTGGCGTCCCCATGAACTTTCCTCCTCAGAGGTCATATCAAAGGTAATCACATGACTTCAGGTCACTGCAACTGTTATAAATATGAACCAGTCGCCAAGCATCTAAAGTTTGATCATGTGACCATGGGGATGCTGCAATGGTTATGTGTGGAAAAAAAGGTCCTAAAATCTCTTTTTGTCAGTGCTGTTCTAACTTTGAATGATCACTAAACAAACAGTAGTAAGTTGACGGCTACCTGTACCCACAATTAGCAACTTTATTATTGAGAGATGAAAAATAATTATTTGATGATGAGGAATATGACAAAAGCAGAATGTCCGTCTAAAACGGCGATCACATTATTGAAACATTTAGTTTCACTTTAAACTGAATTAGTTGACCTGTAGATTTGGTTCACAAAATGTCCTAAACTCACACCTACTTAGATTTATGGTACCATGTTCAAAATCCAAAATAAAAATAAAATAGTGACAGAATTTATATTTGCACGCATGCTTTCAAATAGATTTATTTGAGTTATTCTTTTCCCGGTCAAGGTGGTGGGGGTGTAGCTTTTTTTTCTGGGCAGTCGGAGTGAAATTCAAAATTTTTCCCTACTGGTTCTGTGGGCATGGCTTGGTGGGCGTGGCAGGGGAAGGATATTGTAAAATCCCCATTCCTTCCTCACTCTGGGGCCAGTCAGAGGTGATATTTGCCGGTTCTCTGAACTACTCAAAATTTCTGCTACCGGTTCTCCAGAACTTGTCAGAACTTGCTTAATTTCACTCCTGCTGGGCAGTGTACATAGAAACATGAATACCACAAAATAGATTTGTCCAAGTTGAGTCAACTGTAAACCTCCCCCACACAATTCTTTTTCTTACATCTCATAGATACCGTAGGGCTGGAGGAAGCTCAGCCTATTCCCATCTGATGTTTAATCCAGATCATTGCGGATTTGTGCTTTTTCCTAAAACAGATCCTAAAGAGAAATATTAACTAGACAGCTATGGAAAAAGTGACTGGGATACCAGTTGGCACAAAGGCAAACAGAGACTATAAAGAGTTTTCTCTGTGACATTATCCGCACCCAGCAACACTTTTTGCAATGTGGAAACATACTTATCAAGTATATAAAAGCGCAGGGCTATGTAATAATACAGACTTAGAAACCGACGCAAACTCCTCAAGGCTACTGTGCTTTATAAAGCATAGTGCTCTTTCCCGCAAAACATCTCAGTCCCCAACAGCTGAAATCAATACTCTTACTTTGAACAGCTTCATGCTGTTCTTCCCACATGCCATTTGTTTCGTTTTATTTTTATTTTCTCCACATGGGTCTTTTTCTGCCCATTTTATCAATGGAGGTTTTATCTTTCCCTTGTTCATGATCATTTTGTAAGCAGTTAATTACAATCTGGTAATGGTTAAAAAAAAAAGTATGGTAACGACCTCAGACATTTGCTACCCATCCACGGTTGAAATCCAGCTAGTCCTGCTGCCAGTTCAGGGCCTTAAGAGATGGTTCACTTGTTTCAGCAATGGGTAAGGATAGAGCAGTGAGATTAGTGCCTGAAATTAGCTAGCTTTGGAAAAGCCAAAATCCCCATTCCCTACCCACTGATGGGAGAAGGATATTGGAAAATCTCCACTCTAGCCAGAAGTGGTATTTGCTGGTTCTCTGAACTACTCAGAAGTGGTATTTGCTGAAATTTTGCTATTCAAAATTTCTGCTACTCAGTTCTCCAGAACCTGTCAGAACCTGATAGATTTCACCCCTGATATATCTAGATCTCTATCTCTATCTCTGTAGGTCTTAGCACATTCGGGTTTCTTCCCATGTAAGGTTCAGAGAATTCTGGCAACGAGATCCTACTCGGGATCTTCAGACTTGTTGTGTCCAGAGGACAGTTAAGTTTTGTATCCACCCCATATTCCTTGGGCGGGAAAATACTGTGCAATGATTGGTTGGCTCAGCCTGGCAGCCTGGGGTATATATATAGCTGCCAGGCACGGCCGTGACGTTGTTGTTGTCTCATTCCATTCTGTAACCGTTACTTCTGTTCTAATAAAAGAACCGTTACTTGTTCAAAGAGTCTGCAGTTGATTCTTGCCTGGATTTAACATCTGGCGACGAGGAAACCACAAGAGATAAGGTAAAGCCTCCATCAATACCACCGGCACCGACTCCGAACCGAGGGAACCCCCCGCCGAGTTTCCAATGACTCGGCAGCCACAGGATTCCCCTCTGCCGCCCACGTCGCCGCTGCGCCACCGCCGAGCCTCTCAGCTGCTTGGCGGACGAGGGAACCCCCTGCCAAAAGCACCAGCCTGAAGATGACGAGTGGGACCTCATCAAAACTTCACCAGGATTCTCTGAACCTTACATGGGAAGAAACCCGAATATGCCAAGACCTACATATCTACTGTACATACCTATACCCATGAAAATCTATGAATAGATACACACACACACACACACACACACACACACATATATATATATATATTCGTAGATTTTCACGGGTAAAATATGTATATGTATGTGTACGTGTATGTATATATGTATATGTATATTATTTATTAATTGGACTTATATGCCGCCCCTCTCCGTGGAATCGGGGAGGCTCACAACATTTCAATAAAAAGATACAATATAAAACATTTCTAAGCCAATTAATAGAATAATTACTTTAAAAATTTGTCTTAAAACTAGTCATTTAAAAACAAGCAATCACGTACATACTGTCACATTCAATACATTTACTGGGCAGAGGCCGGGGTCTAGTGATCCCAAGCCTGCTGACATAGGTGCGTTTTCAAGTTCTTACAAAAGGCAAGGAGGGTGGGGGCAGTGCGAATCTCTGGGGGGAGTTGATTCCAGAGGGCTGGGGCCCCCACAGAGAAGGCTCTTTCCTTAGGACCCACCAAACGACATCATTTAGTTGACTTATTTATTTATTGGATTTGTATGCCGCCCCTCTCCCTAGACTCAGGGTGGTTAACAACAGTAATAAAAACAGCATATAAAAATCCAATATTAAAACAGTTAAAACCCTTATTATAAAACCAAACATGGGACCTGGAGAAGGCCAACTCTGTGGGACCTGACCAGGCGCTGGGATTCATTCGGCAGAAGGCGGTCCCGCAGTAATCTGGTCCTATGTCATGTATGTGTGAGTGTGTATGTGTGTGTGCATGTAGGTATGTATTTGTATGTATGTGTGTGTGTGTGTGTGTGTGTGTCTCTGTATGTCTCTCTGTGTGTGTCTGAGTGTGTATGCATATACAGTATGTGTATGTATATGTATATGTCACCAAAGGTCAGGTGGCAGCAGAGAAAAGTTGAGGAGATATTTGTCTTTTCTTTGCAGTGCCTGCAAATGTGCTAATTGCTCTGCAAGATGGCTCTTCCCCTACTAGCCTCTCAACTGGGAATAAGCTTAATTGAACTCAACGGAACTCTCACACTGTGCAAATAGCAATTTATCCCAACATTTCTATAGGGAACAACTGCTTCTGTAGCTGACTTTGTATTGGCCAGGAACAAAAAAGTGGAGAGGGGTAGAGGAAACCACTGCTGTTTTATTTGCAAGATGAGCTGTAATCTTGAATATGCTGACCTGGGAATACAACCCCCTGAATCTAATGAGGCTAATTTCTGAGCAGGCATGCAAAGGAGCAGCTTTTTAACTGATGCCCTTCATTGCTTCTGAGCGGGCATGGAGGATAAAGCTACAATATCTTCTGTTAATGTCCTTGCTTATTTGGGAGGTGTCCATCACCCCCTTCAGTCTGTCTGTCCATCCGTCTGTTTATTCCATTTCTATAGTTGACTATTTTCAATTCATAGAGTTGAACTTTGGATCCATCAAACGGGAAAGTAGCTCTTGGAATCTTTCTAGAAAAGAGCAAAATCAAGATTAACAAATAAACATAAATATAATTATTTAGAAGTCTTTTAAAAAAAACCTAAATTGAATATTGAGAGACAAAATACATTCCAGATGGAGGATCAAATACTGCATGTTATGCTATGTGAGATCCAGTGTCTATCTTTGCCTTTCTTTCATGAGATCTCTGTCTGATTTTGAACTGTAGATAGATGGTGTGATTTCTCTGGTTTTAGCTTGTGTAACTGTGTATCTATGTGTTATGGCTTCTGGACTCTTCTGTTGGGCTTTATTTTACAGATCATGATTAAAACAGAGTATGGCACAAACTATGCCTGGACTCTGGCACTTCCCAAGATCACCAAAATACCCCCCGGCGCACCCTTTTCCACAGGTGCGCACTCCACATCCCCCTGCCAGCACGTGGGGGGAGGCACCGGCAGTAAAAGGTGCCCGCCCGATCCGCCCCCTCTCCTCCTCTTCTGCCAAAAGAAAAGTGCGGAGGCTGCCTGCTTGAGCCTCCCGTAGCTCCACCCCGCTTCGCCCTGCCTGTCATCCTCCATTGTGTTTTCGGGGGGGAGCGGCGGGAAAGCCCTGTGCCAGCCAGGAAAGCCGGCTTTCGGGGAAAGCAGCGTGCCTTTTAAACAGTGGCCTCCTCCCTCCCCCCTGCCCAGGAAAGAGTTGCAAGAAAGCAGTGCATTTGAAAAGTGCGCTGCTTTCCCGGAAAGCTGGCTTTCCTGGCCGGCACAGGGCTTTCCTGCCGCTCGCCCCCTGAAAACACAATGGAGGTCCAGGATGACAGGCGAAGCAGGGTGGATCAACGGGAGGCTCAAGCTGGTGGCGGCAGACCTCCATTGTGTTTTTGGCTGGGGGGGGGGCAGGAGGACCTTCCTGGCTTTCCGGGGCAGCTGGCTTGAGCCTTGTGCTGGTCAGCAAAGCCAGCTGCCCGCCGGAGACATGGAGAGAAAGAAGGGAAAGAGAGGGAGGGAAAGAGGAGAGGAAAGAAGGAGGGAGGGAGGGAAGGAAGGGAGAGAAAAGTGAATGAGAGGGAGAGAGAAAGGGAGGAAGAGAGGAAGGAAGGAAGAGATAAATATAAAGGGAGAGGGGGAGAAAGAGAGGGAGGGGAGGGGAAGGGGGAAGGAAGGAAAAGAGAGAGACAAAGAGAAAAAAGTGGAAGGAAGAGAGAAGGAAAGAAAGGAAGGGAGAGAGAGAGAAAGAGAGAGAAGATAGGAAGGAAGAGAGAGTGAGAGAGAGCAAGAAAGAAAGAGTGAGAGAGGAGAGAGGAAGGAAGAGAGTGAGAGAGAATGAGAGAGAGGAAGAAAGCAAGAGAGAGAGAGGAGTGGAAGGAAGAGAGAGGGAGAGAGAAATGATAGAAAAAAAGGGGGGAAAGAGAAATGAGAAAATGATTGAGGCAGAGAGTGACAGGAAAGAGAGAGAAACAGAGAGAGAAGTGACTCTTGATTTAAAGCATATGGTAAAAGCACTTAAATAATAACAGAGAAAAAAAACCCAGCCCTCACCTGTTTTTATTAATAGTTATGTTTTTGGATTTGCTGGTTGTTTTAGTTTTAATAGTAATAGAGTTTGGTTTTGTTTTATTATTAATTTCTTTTAATAAAAAAAGAAGGGATTTACTTACTTACTTACTTACTTACTTACTTACTTACTTACTTACTTACTTACTTACTTACTTACTTACTTACTTATACTTCTATGCCGCCCAGTCCCAAGGGGACTGCCGCTCAGACACTATACTTTTCTGCCCACCCCGAAAAAAAATTAGAGGGAACATTGCCCAAGATGCTAAAGATATCACACCACTATATTCAACAAAACTGTCTGGACTTCAAAAGTTACTTCCAGAGACCAGGATTCAAAAGCATCATTCTGTTTAGACCAAACTATGGTTTTTGACAGGAGACATGTTTTTGAGTCGCTCATGTCTCCTGGTGAGTGTTTCAACAAAACCTTGCAGTCTCCTTAGCAAAGTTTTTCAGAAGTGGTTTGCCATTGCCTCCTTCCTAGGGCTGAGAGAGCAACTGACCCAAGGTCACCCAACCGGCTTCATGCCTGAGACAGAACCAGACTAAAACCATCTCCTGATTTTTAGCCCAGCACAACAAAACAGGCTGCCTATCACAATTACACCCAAATCTTGATTTGTTGCTTTCTTGAAATGTTGGTAGTACAGTCTCCAATCCTCCAAGTCTTAACCTAAGAGAGAGCCAGTTTTTTTTTAAAGATGATTTAAAGAAGGGTAAAGAAGGAGATGGATCATATTTATATTTATTGAATATTTTGAACACTGCAATTGGTCAGAAAAAAGTGGGGAGAGAACATCTTGCCCATTATGGGTGATTCAAAACCCTTTACATTTTTCAGTTTGATTTGAACACTTTCAAATTTAAAAGATTTCCCAAGCACGGGGAAAAAAATGTAGCATGAAAACAAGCTGCCAACAAAGATCTTAATTTTCTTGGGGGTTTTTTAATTAAAGAGAGAGAGAAAAGAAAAAGGTTCGCCTTTTTTTTCTTTTTTAAACTTTAGTAGCAATACAAACTTTCTGTGCTTTGGTCAATCCTGAATTCAATGGGTACACACAATTACATCCACATACAATCACAGAGAGAGAGAGAGAGAGAGGGAGGGAGAGAGAGAGAGAGAGAGAGAGAGAGAGAGAGTTCACTGGAGATATTAAAACCTCCCCAATCTACCCTTACAAGTAGAAATAAACTTCTCTCTTGAGAATCTTCCCATAAACAGACTATAATCAGAGTTGAAGTAGAAAATCAGTCAGCGAAATATTTTCTGGAAGAAGATACCCTCCACAGCAGTAAAAATATAATAACAAAAAGAATAATTGAAACTGTATTTTCCTTTTATGGCATGCCAAAAACTGGGTGTCTCATCCTTCCTACCCATGCAGCCAGTGTAGCTTGTGAATGTGCTTCTCCATGCTCAGAGTATTTGCCAGTGACAATTTTGTTGTATCTTCTTGCTAGTTATACCATGTTTTGGATAATTCATATTTGGTTTAAGGAACATGCAGTCTTTCTTTAAAGGTTTTCCTTTTCTACCAGTAGCTCAAGTTTTCACTTCAAAGGAACAGCAACACTCCTCCACTCTGCGCTGTTTAGTGCTGAGTTTCTTCCACTTGGGAATAGTTTAGAATCTGTAGGCAACCCGTGACATGACAATTCCCAGCCTTCCTAGGAAACACAGCCGACAAAGAGGAGGAGGTAGTGATTAGTAGCTCTACGGTGTTTGGAATGCCACAGATAGCCTACTTGTGTGGTAATGTCTCTGTAGGATTTGGTTGTCTATGAGATTTCACTGCTTTCCAGTGAATGTATACTGACAGCAGAATCTGCGATGGCGACTGATGAAGGACCAAATTAGATGAGTGGTTATTAAATACGCACTCGCTGATTTGGCAATCGCACAGGGATGAAGAATGTAACTTTAAACACTGAAAAGCCTTCCGGATGCCAGGCCCCTCCCTGTCCTCTTCCTAAACTGCTGGAGCATAGGGACCTGTCATATTCCAATTCTCTAAATATAGACAGCCTAATCTGAATTGCATTGCTGATGATGAACATTAATCAGTGATTTTGAAAACCAGTTATGCCTCCCTGAGCTGCTTTGTCTAGCCCGTATTCACTGTTCTAAAGCCGATTGTGTAGAAACCCTTTCTTAAACATTTACCTTGTCATGTCAAATATATTAGGATTTCCAAAGACTAAATACCCAGATCATTATAATTCTTTATGCATGGTAAGGAATATAATTCTGCAATTCAGGTATACACTTCCTTGAGAATAAGCCTCCTGGGATATATGAATACGTCTTATAAATTCTTATATGGGTCGCTTTGTGATAGGAACACTCAGTTTGCGACTCTTTTTCCAGAGGTGCTGGCAATTCCTTTTCATGATGTGGGGCCAGTTTATTTGAGGGATTGGCTCTCTCTGATTGTACCTACCTGTTCCATCAGTTCCAGCAGGACTGGCGTGCTACAAATCCTGTGCCTTGAAGAGTGCCCTCTGGCATGACTAAGGAAGAGACCTTGTTCAGTCACGATTGCTCTCTGGAATATTATTAACTCCCTCCCTGGTGGCCTTTTAAATGTCTTAGAAGACCCGGTTATGCTGTTGGGCATGGGGGCTAGCTGGAATATATGAGAGAGGCCATGGGATGGTAGTGCTGATAGTTGGAATGGATTTCTAACTTGGCTACCAAGTTGTATTTACTGCAATATTATTGCTCTTTAATGTTTTTAAATGCTGCTCACTAGTCCCAGTCAAGAAGGTTGCCATATAATTTTAAATACACACAATAAATATTTTGGGTTGAAGGGGATTCTTATTACATCAATGTGCTGAAACACACTTGTAGTCCTTTCTTTTTTGTTTCAGACAAAAATTGATATTTTGTGATGTTTGTGGGGCATGAGTCCTTCAGGATTGGGCAGCATAAAAGTCAAATAAATAAATAAATAAATAAAATAGATAGATAGATAGATAGATAGATAGATAGATAGATGGATGGATGGATGGATGGATGGATGGATGGATGGATAGAAAAAGGGCAGGGAATGATCTACAGATTGCTTATGTAGCAAGATTCTAGTCCTCATATTTGCAATGCTTATTTTTTGGCATTTTAATCTCCTTGCTACCTATTTTATAATTTTCAGCTATTTTCTAACCATTCCTGTGAGCCACCCTGAGTCTTTGGAGAAGGGTGGCATACAAGTCTAATTAATAATAATAATAATAATAATAATAATAATAATAATAATAATAATAATAATTTCCTAAATAAAATGTTAGACAACTAGAAACAAGCTCTGCTACTTTTGTTAAGTGTACCAGATTTTGTGTGATAATATTTAGGGCTGATACAAACTGTGACCTAGATTCTTCTGCCAATACTTGACAGCAGTGCTAATTGTAAGCACTTGAGGCTGGGGAACTGCTACAGCTCTGTCTGGTGCTTCAATCCTTCTCCCTTCTAAGAAATGCTAAACAGTATAATAATCTCAATGAAGAAGAAAAACTCACACAGTTCAAACTGTCACTGTTTGTGACTGAAATTGGAACATCTTCTAATCTACCAAGAATATCCATTTTAAGCAAGTGTCATCTCCTTGTACAATTTTTGGATGCTGTCATGCCAATTTCTGAGCCATATTCAGCCCTCTCACTTCCTCAACAAGTGTGTAAAATAATTACATGAAGTAACAGCTGCCTGGACAACAGCAATGGAAAGTTAGTATTGTGCATTTCCATTTATCTTCCATTTGTGTTAATTCTACACTTACTGAAATTTAAATTGCAATTGCTTTGGGGCAGATATCTCATTTATAGTTGCATTGTTTGGCAATTGCCAGTGAACCCTGGACTTGTAGGAATCATTACTGTATTATCCTTTTCTAGGAGCCATTGTGAACTTCGTAATCCTTAATTTTCCTTTAAAGCAGAAATGTAAATAGGCATTTCGTGAATCGGTTTTGGATTCCCGTTCTCAGGAAGTAATTCTCTTATTCCAGCCCCACAGTACCTCTTCCAGTTTAAGCCTATTACACCCTCTAAGTATTTGAAGTGTGGTTCTTGTCCCAATCAGAAGGCAGAACAAAAGCACAGAGTTTTTATTGTGTAAACAAACCAAAGAAAACTTCAAAGTCATCTTGCCAACCTCCCCAAAATGTTTGGCTTCTGTTCAGTTCCAAGAATGAAAGATGGTTCTTGTTAGTTCACTTGTACTTAAAACACATGGATAATTAAAGAGGCAACAAGACACCACCCAGGGTGATTATGGTAGAATTAAAACTCCATAGATTAGAGAGAACATTTGTTCCATGTCTCGTCGCTAATGTGAAAAACACTCTGAGGCCACTACTTCTGAAAATATTGTTGGGAAAAAAGGCAGCACAATCTTGTGGTAAAGCGTAGATGGGGGCTTGGGAGGAGATATACACTCATTTCCTGGCTCTGCCACAGATTTCCTGTCTGATCCAGACGGAATCACCTAAATTATGTATCTTAATATTATGTGCCATAATATCTAAAAAAATGCAGATTGGCAAGTTCCATTTTGATTAGGACAATGTACAGTAATACCCCGGTTATTGCGTCCCCGACCATTGCGAACAGGGTAATTTGCGATTTTTCAACCCGGAAGTCAAAACACCATCTGCGCATGTGTGCCCTTTTTTTCTATGGGCACGCATGCGTAGATGGCGCCCGGCAGATCAGCTGCTGGGCGGCTTCCCTGGGTCTTCCCCCTCTTGCTGGCGGGAGGGCGAGCAGCGGGCATCAGCAAGGAGTTTCCCCACTGCCCACGCAAACTCCTCGCTGCCGCCCGCCCTTCGCCCGCCTACGCCGTTCATTCTCGCCGCTTTCGAGCTGAGTCCTGAAGCGAATTCGCTCCAGGACTCAGCTCAAAAGCGGCGACAGCCAGCGCGGACAAGCCGTTCGCTGGCGCTGGCTGTCGGCGCTTTTGAGCTGAGTCCCGGAGCGAATTCGCTCCGGGACTCAGCTCGAAAGCGGCGACAGCCAGCGCGGACAAGCCGTTCGCTGGCGCTGGCTGTCGGCGCTTTTGAGCTGAGTCCCGGAGCGAATTCGCTCCGGGACTCAGCTCGAAAGCGGCGACAGCCAGCGCGGACAAGCCGTTCGCTGGCGCTGGCTGTCGGCGCTTTTGAGCTGAGTCCTGGAGCGAATTCGCTCCGGGACTCAGCTCGAAAGCGGCGACAGCCAGCGCGGACAAGCCGTTCACTGGCGCTGGCTGTCGGCGCTTTTGAGCTGAGTCCCGGAGCGAATTCGCTCCGGGACTCAGCTCGAAAGCGGCGACAGCCAGCGCGGCGCGGCTGTTTTAAAATGTCGCCGCCGGCATGGGGGGCTTGCCAGCACCCCCGGACCCCCAACCCGGGTTTGGGGGGCTGCTAGGAAGCCCCCCATGCCGGCGGCGACATTTTAAAACAGCCGCGCCGCCCCCAATCTTCGGCTCCTCGCTAGCGCTGCGGGAGTAAAAACACCATCTGCACATGCGCAGATGGTGTTTTTACTTCCGCAGCGCTACTTCGCGAAAACCCGCTCGTTGCGGGGGGTCCCGAAACGGAACCCTCGCAACAAGCGGGGGATCACTGTACACCTCTTTCTGATCAAATGTCTGGAAGGTCCCATTCACAGATGACATTCAAAAGATTCCACTGACTCTGTGAAGTTCTAATAGAAGTCTGCAAGATTCTTCAATAAAACTTTGGAAATCCACTGTAATAAAAAATTAGCTCTCTTCATTTACATGTAAAAATAATTGCATAATCTCCAGACAGCATTGACTTGTCTAAAGAAGTAGGCCTTGCTGAGTTAGTGGAGCTTTCTGTCCATTCAGCGAACTAAAGTCTCAACTATGTGGTACAGTGATACCTCATCTTACAAACACCTCATCATACAAACTTGTCAAGATACAAACCTGGGGTTTAAGATCTTTTTTGACCCTTCTTCCAAACTATTTTCACCTTACAAATCCAAGCCACTGTCACTGGGGTGCCCCGCCTCCAGACTTCTGATGCCAGCAAAGCACCTGTTTTTGCGTTGCTGGGATTCCCCTGAGGCTCCCCTCCATGGGAAACATCACCTCCGGACTTCTGTGTTTTTGCGATGCTGCAGGGGAATTCCAGCAGTGCAAAAACGGATGCTTTGCTGGCAACGGAAGTCCAGGGGTGGGGTTTCCCAGCGAGGGGAGCCTCAACGAAATTGCAGGATCACAAAAACACGGAAGTCTGGAGGTGGGGTTTTCCATGGAGGGGAGCCTCAGGGGAATCCCAGCAGTGCAAAAACGGGCACTTCGGCTGGCAAAAGGGGTGAGTTTTTGGGCTTGCACGCATTAATCGCTTTTCCATTGATTCCTATGGAAAACATTGTTTCGTCTTACAAACTTTTCACCTTACAAACCTCGTCCCAGAACCAATTAAGTTCATAAGACGAGGTATCACTGTATTTCCAAAGATCAATTTACAAAGATGAAATACGAAATAGCTACACTTTTGCCTGAAACCTGGCAGTGGAAATATTGGTGATGATGAAAGAACTCTTGGATGAAAACAAAAGGTCAAGTGTAGTTAAACTGTATGTCTAAAGCCCCATTGATTGCACTGATTGAGATTGAATTCAATAAAATATAGTTACAATTAACTTAATTAGTCTCTGGTTGTTATGAAATGACTGGGCTGAAGGGGAAGATCATTTGAGCCTTCTATTGAGATGTTGACAGGCCAGACTTCTTTACTTCTTCTTCCTCCATCTTACTAACCTCACAACTGTATAAGATGTAAACAGTGAAGGGATATCAAAATTTTTACTACCACACTGTGCCGTGGCTTATGCAATTGCTTTCAACATCTTTCAGTGCAAATTGGGTGCTCTGGGGTGGAGCTCCATTTTTGCTATCCCACTGCATTCCCCCTCATCCGGGCAGTAGCCCACCCCTGGATGTAAAGAATAAATCAAAGTCAGCCTTCTCAGCAAGATTGTTGCTTTGCCCCATCAAAGAGAATGCTCCATCCCTAATGCCATGAGTTTTTAGCCCATACATCCAAAAACAAATTAGCCATTTGAACCCATCTTCTTAACAATCCTCAGACTGAACGCTGAAGGAGCTGGTAAGTTTTTATCAGTTGTGCCATTGTATAAAAAATGATTTTGACAGAAGATTCCTTTTTTAGACAGCAAAAAATTAGTTTTGTCTATTCAAGTCTCTCAACGTGGGATCAATTTATTAGATGAATTAGTTATTTTAGAAGCTACAATTTTGTCACAGTTGTCTAGGGCAAAAAAAAATTGTCTGGGAGTCGACTTCCATGTTGTTGTTGTTGTTGTTGTTGTTGTTGTTATTATTATTATTATTATTATTATTATTATTATTATTATTATTATTATTTAATGGATTTGTATGCCGCCCCTCTCGGCAGACTCGGAGCGGCTAACAACAATAATAAAAACAGCATGTACAATCCAATTAATAAAACAACTAAAAACCCTTATTATAAAAATCAAACATACCATGCATAACTTGTAATGGCCTAGGGGGAAGGAATATCTTAACTCCCCCATGCCTGGCAATAAAGGTGGGTCTTGAGTAATTTGCAAAAGACAAGGAGGGTGGGGGCCGTTCTAATCTCTGGGGGGGAGTTGATTCCAGAGGGCCGGGGCCACCACAGAGAAGGCTCTTCCCCTGGGGCCTGCCAAACGACATTGTTTGGTTGATGGGACCTGGAGAAGGCCAACTCTGTGGGACCTTATCGGCAGCTGGGATTCGTGCGGTAGAAGGCGGTTCCGGTTCTTAGACCTGGTTCACTTATAACTAAATCTGGAGCCAATATGAGCACAGAAGTTACCGGAAAGGTCACTAAGTGCTCTATCTATAGATGAGCTTGAAATTTTCTTTTGCTTTCCCTATACATTTGGTATAGTGATTAAAATATTAGGCTAGAAACTGGAGGACCATGAATGCTAATCCTACCTTTGGCAACAACGCCAGCTGGGTGATCTTATGCCAGTCATTTTCTTTCAGCCCTAGGAAGCAGGAAAGAGCAACCACTTCTAAAAACAAAAGTTTGCAGAGAAACCTGCAGTCATGAGGAGGCAACACTGCTTCAGAGACAGAGGGGGGGAAAGCATAGTGAAACTGAGATATCTCAAGGATTTTGTGGATAGCTTAGGACATTGATGCATCCAATCTGTTGCTGAATTCACATTGAACTAAACTAGGGGAAACACAATCTATAGACCATGAGCCAGGCCTGATCAGAGCACACTGCTAAAATTCAAAAGCAGAAATATGCATTTTAGTTACTCTTTGGTTAAATTAAGGGACAACATTTGCCATGTCCTTTTTTTGACCCCTTCAACTCTCTCTAATTTCCCTAAACAATGAGAACATAGAATAAACATTTTTAACCTTGGCCAATCCATGACACCAACACATCCTCTCAGGCTCTCTTCAGCCCTCCTTGCCAAGCAACAACGCACACAAAAAACATAAAAGGTAATTTGAGAATGACAGGGACAGAACAGTTTGGGAGCTCTACAGATTTGCTATATACAGAAAGGTTATTTGTGACAGGCCCTCACTTGCTATGGCTAATTTGGCTAAGATTTTGCATGAATATTCTCACATGCCCTCAAAATTCCAAATACACACATTGTCCCCCAAAAGTTGGGGAAAACGTCAGAACGTATGGAGTTAATTCACCTGCTTCAGTATTCTGAAATGCAAGTTTCCACAGGTGAATTAAGGTTGGTTTGATCACATATTACTCAGGAACATAAGCTATACAGGTGGTCCTCAGATTACATTAGTTTGTTTAATGGCTGTTCAAAGTTACAATGGCATTAAAAAAAAGTGATTTATGACTGTTTTTTTACACTTAGGACCATTGCAGCATCGTCATAAAAATTCAGAATGCTTGGCAACTGGCTCATTTTTATAATGGTTGCAGTGTCCTGGGGAATCATGTGATCCCATTTTGCGATCTTCTGACAAGCAAAGTTAATGGGGAAGACAGATTTACTTAACAACCCTATTACTAACAACTGCAGTGATTCACTTAACAACAGGGGCAAGAAAAGGCATACAACGGAGCAAAGTCACTTAACAAATGTTTTAATTAGCAACAAAAAATGTGGGCTCAATTGCAGTTGTAAGTTGAGGATTACCTGTACAAATAAACCCACAGAATCTTCCTGGGTAAATTTGGGCTTGGCACCCAATCTACATCACAGGGTTTTTATTGTCAAGAAAATATATAAAGGGACCATTATGTGCAGTGCCTTGAAGTTGATACCAAAGGTGAGATACGGTATAAATCAAATAGATATGTGTATATGAAAGTAAGGTTAATCCCCTGAGTGATTAAGTCCAAGAAAAAGGATAATGTAATTGTAAAGCACATGTTTTGTGTGCAATGTATGCCAATACCCCTGTATCAGGTGAGGAGATAAACCAAGCTAGAAGTTACAGGGGACCAAACTGTACTACATGTACTTGCTGAGAGGCAATTCCTATTTTATGAAGCAGAACCTTTCTACATCCTCCACAATTCGCATGAGATCATCTCCATCCCTTAAACCCTGGAACCGTCCCACTGAAATTGGTACTAACCAAACAAGAAGTGAACCACATGCATGATTAAATAACATCTCAGGGATGATTAAGTCTCCCTATCACTGGTGTGTTCTCTTTGTCAGTTTTCCTCTTAGCCACCACCACTAGGGATAAGAATAATATCAATGGGTAGTTAAGACTGACACCCAATCTGGTTGATTTTCTTCTATTACATCCTCATCTGCCAAACAAGACCCTTTTGCTTCTTTAACAAACACTTGTTAGTGTTAGAAGATCCATCTGACATGTGTTTTTAGTGTGTGCCTGCCTGCATGTGATATGTATCCAGATATAAGGGTGGGGGAGAGAGATTGCTTTATTACATAGGAATGCATTTCTAAAAGAGGTAAATAAAAGCTTCTGGAACCAAAACACAGGATCTACTATCAAGCACGTCAGAAATGGACAGGTAAATGAACAAGAGATTAAGATGAGATCAGAGGATTGGGTTAAGCCCATTACAGGGCTAGGAACCATATAGAATCAGGATCCATCTGTAAGCAACAAATAATGCTGCTATGTGCTAACAGCATCTGAAGAAGATCCAAAGACAAACACAAGTATCACTTAGAGAAGCAATTTCATTCCACTGGATGGTCATAATGTTCTGTTTAAAGCCTATGTAAGCCATTGATGGCTTACGAAGCAGTAACTGCACTCCTTTTGATCTGAAAACACCCTGTATCTATGTGCCATTGTTCTGTGGTCATCATTTGTTCCTTGGGCATGCCATTCCAAAGGCCTGAGTGCATCATCTGGCTCAACCATTCTCTTATCTGGAGGACATCATGTCAGAGAAGATTCTTCTTGTTGTCTTCAAGGTACATCGAGAAATATAGAAGTATCTGGATGTGCCAAAAAAGATGGCTAATCTGTTGTCTAGGAAGACAAGTATTAGGTGTTTTTTTTTGTCTTGCTATATTGTAACTTTGGGAAAAGAATATTTGTATGCATTTGACTCAGTAAACTGAAATGCAAGCTAAAACCAACAATTGCTATAAATAGCAGTGGGAAACGTTTCTTATTTTTTGGCTCCTGTTATGTTCACCATTCCTTGCAACTTGGGCTCCCCCATTTCTTGCAATAGTCCCCCCCCCCCCCCCGGAATATTCCTGATCAGCTATCTCTGGACAGATCACTCTAAAATATTCCCATTATTCCTAACAATAGACAACCAGAATAGAGTCATGATGAGCTGCCCACCCATTTCCATATGAAATGTCATGAGAAAAACAAACATATTTTGTTTTATTTATTCCCTGTTAAGATGATCTGAGAATGCTAGCTATGACTTCTCCCTTTTTATAGTATTTTGGCTGGGAAAATGTGAGAATCTTTCGTTTCTCCCCCCTTCATTCCTCTTTCCTTTCCCATTATTTCTGACAGAAAGGCCCTGAGAATATTTTTAGATGGAAGATTTCAGAGTTCCAGAGTAGATCTGACTACAGGATACTAAAGCATATCTTTGGCTGAAATTTGGAGAAGTGTGGATCTGTCCTTGAGACGGCTTGGGTAGCGTGAGCCTGTAATCCAGGGGTGTGAAGGCTGAGACTGAAATGGATAGCTTGAGCTCACGGGTTTGAGGCTGTAGTCTGAGCTAACAAGGCACTAACTTTAGCATCAATCCTGGAAATTGTCAGCCAGTGAGGCACTGAGGGCCAGCAGAAGTGCAGCGGTGGGGGGGTGAACCAGCCCATATTAGCGACATGGTAATGCAGTAGTTCTTTGAAAAGCTCACAAATACGAGGAAGTTGATCTATTCTCCAAAGCACCTAAGGGCAGGACAAGAAGTAATGGATGGAAAATTGTTAAAGAAAGATCCAACTAGAATTAAAAAGTAATTTCCTGACAGTGAGAACAATTAATCAGTGAAATAACTTGCCTCCAAAAGTTGTGGATGTTCCAACACAGGAGATGTTTAAGAAGAGACTGGACAGCCATTTGCCCGGAATTGTATAGGGCAGTGATGGTGAACCTTTTTTCCATAGGTGCCGAAATAGCATGTGCATGCGCTATGATGCATGTGCAAGTGCCCACACCCATAATTCAATGCTTGGGGAGGGCGAAAACAGCTTCTCCCACCCCCTGGAGGCCCTCTGGAGGCTCAAAACAGCCTGTTTCCCAACTTCTGGTGGGCCCAGTAGGCTCATGTTTTACCCTCCCCAGGCTCCAAAGGCTTCCCTGGAGTTGCAAGAGGGTAAAAACGTCCTTACCTACCCTCCTAGAGGCTCTCTGGAAGCCAAAAATGCCCCCCAGAGCCTTGTGGAAGCCAAAAATCAGCTGGCTGGCACACACATGCATGTTGGAGCTGAGTTAGGGCAGCGGCTTGCGTGCCAGCAGATATGGCTCTGCATGCTACTTGTGGCACCCGTGCCATAGTTTCACCATCACTGATATAGGGTCTCCTGTTTGAACAGAGGGTTGGACTAGAAGACCACCAAGGTCCCTTTTATTCAATGTTCTTTCTGTGCTCTGAGTTTTATATGAAATGTTGGATTAAGAGTTAAGTCTAGGTCTAGGCCTATTAGCGTTAGCGTTAGCGTTAGCGTTAGTGTTAGGGCTAGGATTAGGATTAGAGCTAGAATTCGGGTTAGGGTTAGCATTAAGTTAATTTAAATATTTGAAATACTTAATTCACTTCTTTTATCTCTCAAGATTTACCTCTTGTTAAAACAAGGTTGGGGATCTAATGCAAAATTCTGGTTAGCCTTTCTCTGGTGTCTTGAACTGGTTGGAACTGAACTTCAGAACAGTGGTTAGGATGGTCAATTGAAATATTAAAAGATCAAAATAAAATTATTCCAGTTTAAAGAAGACACCACAAACATAAAATAAGATATAACAAATAGATTCACTACAGACAGCAAACATAGAAAGACTGTATTTCATGGATGTGATGTGGCAGCCTACAATTAAAGATCATGTCCAAATTTCTTTGCAATGTCCTCTAAATTATTTGGCAAGTTTGTTGGATTTTACAGATTTTCTGCATGCTTTTGGAGCTGCCTTTTTCTCTGACTTCAGGAAGCAGATGTTTCCAGCAGCAAAGGGTTTTTTTGTTTGTTTTCATAAATGTGCATCTGGCTAAACCTCAATCCATTATCTTGGACTACTAGGATAGTGAGTGAAATACTAGAAGGCTCCCTTCCAAACTTTAAAAAGAGGAAATTCAGAAGAGCTAGGGAACTATATAGACTGGTCAGTATGATACTGATATGTGGGAAGATTCCAAAGTTGATCCTAAAGAGATTGATCTCCAAGGATTACTAGTCAGTATGGAATTGTTTAGAAATAATCTTTCAATTTCTGTTGTTGTTCAAGTAACTCCTTTAACAGAGCATGGGAATTGGAGGATATAATATATTTTCTCTTCAGCAAAGCACTTGACAAAATGCCCCATGACATTTGAGTTAACAAACCAATTAAATATGGGCTAGATTGCATGCATTTTAAATGAGTTTAGTTCACATTCAGAGAATGTACAGCAGCAAATCTTCACTGCCCTAAAGTGAGATATCACTCAGGGTGAACAGGTAATGGTGTTAGGACCGGTACTTTTCAACCTTAGAATAGGTTACTTGAATAAAGAGGTAGTGAGAATGCTTATTATTATACAGCTAGTCTTTGAGTTAAAGCCATAATGGAGACTGCTCATCATGGCTGTAACAGTTGTAAGACAGGTTGGTCATGTGACCTACCTGGATTTATAACCATTTTTGCGTAAGTTGTTAAGCAAACCAATGATTCACTATGGGTATGGTATGCCAGTTTGGGGCAAAACTGTCGTAATATACAGTCATATTACTATGGGATGCTGAAAACAGTAATAAACATGGCCAGGTTGCTAAGGCCCAAAATGTGATTGTGTGAGAAGGGCATGAACATCAGAACTTAGAATATGGGTATTCGAGTATTGTCCAGGTCGATGTGTTGGAATTTCAAATTGTCACTAATGACTGATCATAAGATGAGGACTCTCTGTGGATTAGAGACCCCAAAACTGGAACAACTAAATACTATATGAGACAAAACAATTCAAAATTCAAAATGATTGTGAGCTTATTCCCCTTATCCAGAACATGACAGCTTCCAGGCCCTTGTCTTCTGCTGAGCTTCCCAATCATACATGAAGTGGAGAATGTTTATTTATTCATTCGTTCGTTCGTTCGTTCGTTCGTTCGTTCATTCATTTATTTGTTTGTTCGTTTGTTTGTTCATTTTTGTCTGTCTGTCTGTCCGTCCATCCGTCCATCCATCATCTATCTATCTATCTATCTATCTATCTATCTATCTATCTATCTATCTATCTATCTATCTATCTATCTACCTACCTATCTATAAGAGGGAACATTAGGACAGGGATGGTAGTGGTGGTGCGCTTATGCACACCCCTTACTGACATCTTAAGAATATGATAATGTCAACAGTACATAGTCTAAGGGTCAAGTTTTGGGGAGTTATATTTGTATTGTTGTGGTAGAAGCTGAAGTAGTCATTGACATGAAGGATTTTATAGTAGATAATTTTATGAGCTATGCTTAGGTCGTGCTGAAGGCAACATAATTCTAAGCTTTCTAAGCCCTGGATTTCAAGTGTGGTTGAATAAGGCATTCTGCTGCGAGTAGAAGAGTGGAGGGCTCTTCTAGTGAAGTATCTCTGGACACTTTTTTTAAATTAATTTTTTTATTGAATTTTAAAAAAACAAACACAAAACACTAAACAGAAACAACAACATTACACTTTCAATAAATTTGTATAAACATTATAAATACTAACAAAATAAACACTTTCTAATGTATTTATGTCTGATGTGTGGTGTGGGTTCCAGACAAATGAGCTGTATTGAAGGATTGGTCTCGTGAATGTTTTGTATGCTTTGGTGAGTAGTGTGATATTACTGGAGAAGAAACTAAGTAAGATTAGGTTAACAACTCTTGAAGCCTTTTTGGCGATGTCATTGCAATGGATTTTTGCACTTATGTCATTGATGTGAGTTTTCCAAGATGTTTGTTAGAGTGAGTACCATCTGCAAGGTCTTGTTTAATCAGCTTGTATTTGGTGTCCTGATTCTTTTTGCCAAAGTGCAGGACAGAACATTTGTTGGTTGAGATTTGGAGTTGCTACATGTTTGACCATTCTGACACCACGTCAAGGTCTTTTTGGAGGGTAGCAGTGTTGTCGGTGGTGTTGAAGAGTTTTACATCATCGTCGAAGAGAACGCAGTCACTTGTAATGTGACCACAAATTTCATTTATATAGAGTATATTGTGTATTAACACATTGATATGATGTCTCCAAGTGATCCATTTCTTCTTCTTTGCGGCTACATACTGAACTCATCTATCATCTACTTAGAGAGGAGCAGAAACCCCTGCCACCAAATAATGTTCATTAATCGCCTCCCCCCCAAGGCAACCTAGAAGGAAACAGACATGGATAGGGTTGAAAAGTAGCAGCAGAGCAAGGATGGGTGTCACCTGCGAGAGGAAATATGAATGTCTCAATTGTCCATATCTTCCAGATCAAGAGACTGCTCTTCAAAAGATTTAGACACAAACTGCTTACAATAGTTACATCACAAAAGCCATTGTTGGGATTTTATTCTTTCAGAGCGTCTCCTTCCTCATCATTAAGATAAATGTTTAAAAGATAAAACTGAAATCTATCTGTCTGTCTGTCTGTCTGTCTGTCTGTCTGTCTGTCTGTCTGTCTATGTGTCTGTCTGTCTGTCTGTCTGTCTGTCTGTCTGTCTGTCTGTCTGTCTGTCTATCTATCTATCTATCTATCTATCTATCTATCTATCTATCTATCTATCTATCTATCTATCTATCTATCTATCTATCATTTAATTGGATTTATATGCCACCCCACTCTGAAGACTTGGGGCGGCTTACAACACATAAAAAGAAGAACAATATAGTATAATCATCTAAATCCAATTAATTTAAAACTAAGAGTACTAATCTATAAAACCCAGTATTATTAAAAACCAATCATACCCACTCAAACAACAATCATACATAACATTCATCAGCCAGGATCTAATCACCCCAATGATGATAAGATAATGATAAGAGAATTCGGAAATGATTATACGATTAAAAATCCAGTCATAAATCTCACAAACAAAGGAGAACTCAGTGGGACCCCCAGTTCTGATTAAGATTAACCTTGCCTAGTAGAAACATACTTTACCTGGGGATAATTTTCTCAGAAAAAAAATCCCTTCCTGAATTTAGCCTGACTCGCTTTGGGTAAATCAGCATGCATGGCAGGCTCCATTTGAAGGCGACTTGTGTTGTACTTGAGCTGCACACCTGACTGCTTTCAGGAGGACTTGATGTCTAAGCAACAGCCTTGAGTGTATTTGCTTAGCAGTGGGGTTTTAAAGCGTGTTTTGTTGGAATCAATGCACAATTAAACAGTGACTGTTGACATTTTTGTCATGATCCTATACCTCCAGAAGTTGAAAGCCCTCTTGAGAATCTCAGGACATAAAGTGCTGGGGTACTGACGTTCTTTCCAACAAAGATAATTGGGTTATGTGGATGAATCTATCAAGTAATTTAAAAGAATTGGCTGAAGAGAATGGACTGGGAATCTCAAAGATTTATCCAAAATAATGCCTGAATGGACTTACAATGCAGGAGGCAATATATGCCCTCTAGTTTTGCCTGAGTATTGCAGACAAATGCCCACCATTACTAATTTTGGATGCTGTTTTGCCTTGGGAATATAAATCTCTTGAGAAATCACCATTTGCATCATTTGGACATTAAAAACTGTTCCCTTGAAAAATTCCATTTTTAAACTGATTACTGCATTTCCCAAAAATATCTTTGGGAGATAAAATTATCTCAATTTTATCCAAAGAGATCAATAGAGCTATAAAACCATTTTTTCTATGCCTTTATTTATACAATCAAGAATTGTATTAGCTTTGTATGTAGTTGCTGCCACATACTGCTGACTCATATTTGAGTGATGGGCCACTAGGGCTCCAAGGTCCCTCTCACAGTTACTGTTTTTGAGTCAGTTTTTGTCTAATTTGCACTTGTACCTTTGTTTTTTTTTTCTGTCTAAGTGTAAAACCTAGCTTTTCTCCACATTAAATTTCATGTTGTTGGCTAGGGCCCTTTGCTCAAGTCTATCAAGATCGTTTTGGACCCTGAGCTTTTCTTTTGGCATGTTAGCCATTCCTGCAAGCTTAGTGTGATCTGCAAATTTGATGAGCTCCTCTGCTACTCCCTCATCTAAGTCATTTATCAAGATATTGAAGAGTACTGGGCTCTTAGACTGACCCTAAGACTGAACCCTGTGGCACCCCACTGCTTACTTCCCTCCATGTACAGTATATCTTTTACCAGTAAGGACCACTCATTGAATACAGTTTGTCAGCCATTTACAAATGTATCTGGGGATGACGCTGCCTATCCCACATTTTTCTAGCTTACCAAGAAATAGATTGTGGTCTACCTTGTCAAAAATTCATTGCTGCAATCTAAGTCTGCGGAGAAGAGCGGCATAGAAATCTGAATAGATAGATAGATAGATAGATAGATAGATAGATAGATAGATAGATGGATGGATGGATGGATGGATGGATGGATGGATGGATGGATGGATGGACGGACAGATAATGTCAATATTCAACACCACCAATTTATGGAAGAAACCATAAAGGCTTTCATTTGGAGTCGTGCCTGGCCTGTGAGATTGGTTTAATTGGCCAATTGGAATTTCAAAATTCTTCTCACTATAAAATAGATTTTCCATGCAGTTTCCAGAATTCTCTGTTGCTTAATTATGGCCTCAAGTAGAAACATAGAAACATAGAAACATAGAAGACTGACGGCAGAAAAAGACCTCATGGTCCATCTAGTCTGCCCTTATAATATTTCCTGTATTTTATCTTACAATGGATATATGTTTATCCCAGGCATGTTTAAATTCAGTTACTGTAGATTTACCAACCACGTCTGCTGGAAGTTTGTTCCAAGGATCTACTACTCTTTCAGTAAAATAATATTTTCTCATGTTGCCTTTGGCGCTCTATATAAGGGGATCACAATCTCCCTCTTCCTGCTTGTTATACCTCTAGCTATGCAGCCAAGCATCCTACTTGCTTTTTCTACCGCCCGACCACACTGCTCACCCATTTTGAGACTGTCAGAAATCACTACCCCTAAATCCTTCTCTACTTGTGCAGACTTTGGGTCTAGTTTTCTTTATGTGGAGGGCACCAGTCACAGACTAATGATGTTTTATAATAATCAGACTTCTGTAAAAATACAGATTTAACAGATTGCTACAAACTATAGTTCATTTCAAGTATTGGTCTTCTGGGGAAAACAAATACACTTTACCTCTTTCTCTGATTATTTTGGAATGATCTGCTTTCAAAAGTAATTTTTTACAAATCATTCCCCATCTAGAGTGAACGTCCTTAACTATGTTCCAGTTCTGCTCTGGCACTACATTGGGAACAAGAATGCAAGATATTTTTTCCAAGCTGTGGGCAGGGAGTGAGCTAACAACAGAGGTTGGGGTCCCCCATATAGTAAATCGTTCCAAATAAAAATAAAAAATGATTTATTTCATTTATTTCCATTTAGATTTAATTACAATTAAGTGTTGTCAGTAGAATTGCTTTTTGGTAAAAAAAAAAAAAAAAAAAGAATGAGCAGGTAACCTGAATTGAATTGATGGTTAAAGGAGGACAAGCTCAATCCTGGAAAAATGTGTGAAAGAAACTTGAAAATAATCCCACTTTAATTCTGGGGATATAAGAAGGGGCAGAGAGAAACTCTGGCAAGATTTCAAGATTTTATATTATACATTGTAATAATAAAATAATATTCCTTTAATTCATTCATAATTCCTGTACTTCATCCATAATTCCTGCAATAATTCATGTGTGGGGTGTTCAAGGAGGGGTAGCAACCTGTGGTGTAGTGGCATGTCATGTCCTGTTACAGCAGCTTATTTTGGGCAGCTTTTAGGGCAGCATGTTCACCTTTGGTCCTCACTTGTCAGTCAGCTCTCACCTGTGGCTCCTAGTAGCTGTAGCGTGCACAGTGGCCAAGCACTAGGCAACAGCTTTGAAAGGCTGGCCAAACCAGGCTGAGAGTAGCCAATGGGCCATTGACTTTCAGAAAGATAGGAACTTGTCTATCACGGGCATGTGAAGACAGATTCTAGTGGACTGAGTGGATGAAACCTACTAGAATAGGTAAATAGTCATGAAGGCAGTCTCTGCAAGCGATGTGGTACGCTAAGAGCATAGCAAGACGCAAAAGATACCCTGATCCACCACTAGCAGAAAGGAAACTGTTGTATCCTGAAATGGCTACCTTGTAACTCTGTAAATAGTTTGTTCCTCTTTCCAGCGCTGTCTGAGCCCAAGCAGGAAGTCGCTCCTGATTGGCTCAGACGCGGCCGGCGCTAGCTTTGGCGGGAACCGCAAAAGTATAAAAGAAGCGGTTTCTCCAGGCAGAGCCAGTCGGTACTCGCTGAATTGTCACTTTACCTTGCTGAGCTGTCACTTGTTCTCTGAGCTGAATAAAAGTACCGATTGCTCAAAAACCCTGTCCTGGGTCTACTTCACTGGCGACGAACGAACGGAAGAAACTTCGCGTGCAACATGGACAAAATCCAGATCGGCCAGGCTCCGGAACTCTTCGATCCCGAGAAAATGACATGGGACGAGTACATGGCCACCTTCGAGATCTTCCTCGAGGCGGCGGGAATGCATGACGCCGGAGCCGATCGCAGACGGGCTATTTTTCTTAACTACTGCGGCGCAGAGATCCGTAGACTTGCCCAAACTCTCACCGAACCGGAACAAGCAAGAACCACAGCGTGGGACGTCCTTCAACAGAAACTAGCGAGCCATTTCAAACCAACCAGACCAGCCATGGTTTACCGGCATCAATTCCACATGATGGCTCAGAGAGAAACCGAGTCGATCAGCCAATTTACAACGCGGCTTCGAACGGTACTTGCTCAATGCAAGTTTAAAGACCCGGAAGCTCGCCTCACCGACGCCTTGGTTTTCGGCATGAAGAGCAACACAGTGAGAAATAAACTCCTCACCGAAGAAGAGCCGACTCTACAAACCGTGATTAAATTAGCGCAGACCGCGGAAGCAGCCGACGCAGCGGCAAGAGAATTAAAAGAGCACGGAAGGCGAGAAATCATTGCCAAAATCGACGCCGAGTCTCCCAGCGCCAGGGGAACAGACGACCTCAGCCAGCCAACTAGCAACGGGGACAACTGCCTCCTCCTGCAAGACCAGCCGAGACACCCTAGAGCTACTCACCCAGCCCCCTGCGCGGGCTGCCGGGGAAATCACCAGCGCCATCGATGCCCTTTCCGAGACGCTACTTGCCGCCGTTGCAACCGGAGAGGCCACATCGCCATCGCATGCAGGGCAACGGCACCAGAAGAAACTTTTGCCACACAACAATACCAGCGACCTCAAAACCAGCCCCCCCAATCGCGAGAAAGGAGACCGTTCCGCAACTCGGGTCAAAGGAACTACTCAACCGCTAACCGCGACTACAATAGAGGTAACTCTCAATTTTCCGTGAATAACACGGCAACCAAAAAGGGGGCTAAAATTGTTATCTCATTGTTACTAAATAACCAGCCTTGCTCAATGGAGCTGGATACGGGCTCGAGATATACCATCATGCCCTGGGAAAAATTTAAGCTATATATGCCTAATGTGTCTAAGGCTGACCTAACTCAAACCTCTTTGGTGATCAGAGACTTCCAAGGGGGGGTAATCTCGGTCCTGGGAACAGCAAATGTACCTATTGCATTTAAGAATGTTAAATGTACCCTTCCCATGCTTATTGTGACGGGGGCCAAACACTCCCTGCTGGGTCTAGCGTGGATGGAACCGTTGGGGATCGAAATTTCGGGTGTGTGTAATGTAAACTGTGATAATATGCCTAACTTTGTGAAAGAGTTCCCTGAAGTGTTCAGCCCCACCTTGGGATTGTATAAGGGACCCCCTATATCTTTCTCTATTGACCCCAAGGTCCCACCGGTTAGACTGAAACCTCGCAGGGTCCCCCTTCCGCTTCTCCCCAAGCTAGACATACAGCTGGACAAACTCATTAGTCAAGGTATTTTGGTCCCTGTGGAACAGGGGCCATGGGAAACTCCCATAGTGACACCCCTGAAGCCAGATGGCTCTTTAAGAGTTTGCGCTGATTACAAATCAACCCTGAATAAGGCACTCCAACACCACCCCTACCCCATCCCAGTTGTGCAACAACTCTTACACTCCCTGGGGGAGGGAAAAAGGTTCGCAAAGATCGACCTGGCGCAGGCTTACCAGCAACTTCCAGTCGATGAACAAACAGCAAACGCTCAAACGATTGTAACGCACAGGGGGGCTTTCAAATGCACGAGGTTACAGTTTGGGGTAAGCATAGCCCCAGGAATATTCCAGAGCATCATGGAACGCCTATTGTCAGGGGTAAATGGGGCAATTCCATATTTTGATGACATCTTAATTGCAGGGGAAAACCAGGAACAAGTGAACAAAAGAATAAGGGAAGTAATTAAGAGGCTACAGGACAAAGGGTTACGAATCAAGCCTGATAAATGTGTCTGGGGAACTAACAGTATTGAATTCCTTGGGTATAAAATAGATAAAGAAGGTATCCACCCCACAACAGAGAAGCTGAGAGCAATTAGAGAAGCCCCAGAGCCACGAGATAAGAATGAGTTGCAGGCATTTTTGGGCCTCCTTAATTTTTATTCCGTTTTTTTAAAGCAGAAGGCAACAGTAGCAGAGCCTCTCCATCGTTTACTCCAGAAGGAAGCCCGCTGGACATGGGGGAAAACTGAACGTGAAGCTTTTTCTCAAATAAAAAATTTATTAACTTCTAAAAGTGTAGTAGTCCAATATAGTGCTTCACTACCCATTAGGCTCACCTGCGACGCTTCGCCGTACGGCATAGGAGCAGTCTTAGCTCACGTTCTACCTAATAAGACAGAGGCCCCAATAGCATTTTTTTCAAGAACCATGACCAGCACAGAGAGGAATTATAGCCAGTTAGACAAGGAGGCTCTAGCATTAGTGGCAGGGGTAAAGAAGTTTCACAATTACATTTTTGGAAGAAGCTTTGAGCTAGTCACTGACCACAAACCCCTACTAGGCCTGCTAGCCCCCAACAAGCCCACTCCACCTTTTATGTCTCCAAGACTAATCAGATGGGCTCTTTTCCTCTCAGGGTATCAGTATGAGCTCACCCACAAGGGGGGGAAGGAAATCAATCATGCAGACGGCCTCAGCAGATGCCCCATAGCAGACTTAGTGGAAGACCCTGTTCCTTCCACAGATGTGCTAATGATAGAACTCGAGGAAAACCCACTAACCACAGCAAAAGAGGTAGCTGCACACACGCAGCAAGATCAAATCCTTAAACAAGTGGTGAACTGTGTTCTAAAGGGATGGCAAAATGATATTGTTAAACCTGAATTGTGTGATTTTAAAAACAAAAGGCTTGAATTATCATATGTAAAAGGTTGTTTGCTGTGGGGGGATAGAGTGATCATCCCCAAACGCCTAAGGGAAAAGGTACTCAAAATGTTACACGTGGGCCATCCTGGGATTGTCAGGATGAAGAGCCTAGCAAGGGGGCATTTATGGTGGCCAGGGCTAGATGCTGATATTGAAAGTTGGGTTTCAAAGTGTGACCCGTGCCAAGAGTCAAGGCCCAGTCCCCCCAAAACAACTCCGGCTGAGTGGGAACAGCCTGCTGGTCCTTGGTCTAGGATCCACATTGATTTTGCTGGCCCAGTTGGGTCTCAGTATTTTTTAATAGTGGTTGATGCCTTCTCCAAATGGTTGGAAATAATAGCAATGAACAACATAACCACAAGTGCCACTATCAAGGTATTGAGCAGACTGTTTGCATCCCATGGTTGCCCCGATCTCTTAGTGTCTGACAATGGGCCACAGCTAACAGCCAGGCAATTCGAATTATTCCTAGATGGCCTAGGGGTCAGGCATGCCCTCATCTCGCCTTACTCGCCCTGGGCTAACGGGTTGGCAGAACGTTACGTACGGGTGACAAAGGAGGCATTGCACAGGTCAGGCCCTGGGGATGTGCAACAAAACTTGGACCAATTCTTACTAACCCAGCACATTACCCCTAACTCGCACACACATGTAAGCCCTGCAGAGTTATTGATGGGAAGGAAGTTGAGGTCACCATTAGACAGGTTAAATCCAAGGTTCTGTGTTAATAATAACCAAATGTGTATGAAACCAGAAAGAGAAATGTATTTGGGACAAAATGTATATGTAAAATGTTTTGATGGAAATGTAAACTGGATGAAGGGAATTATTGTTAAGCAAAACGCACCCAAAACTTATGTTGTTAAACTAGAGGATGGTCGTTTGTGGAAACGACACATAGACCACATTCGGAAACGAACAGAAAATCAATTGCCACAAACCGCTGACATGGACTCTCCCCCTTCAACAGACTTTAGTACATTGCCCGAACTAAGAAACACGCAAAGAGACTTATCGGGCCAGGGGGAATCATCCAGCGACGCCGAGCCATCCTCGTCCTCCGAAGCCTTCGTTGGGCCCGCCAGGCCAAGTCCGCCGCACCGGGAGAACAGCGGCGAGCCATCCTCCACAGTCAGTGGCGAAGGAGAAATTGAACTGCGCAGGTCAGCGCGAGAGCCTCGGAGGCCTCACCGATTGGACGACTTCGTCACATGGCTTTCTTGATGGATGAGTCCAACTATGAGGGGAGGGGTGTTGTATCCTGAAATGGCTACCTTGTAACTCTGTAAATAGTTTGTTCCTCTTTCCAGCGCTGTCTGAGCCCAAGCAGGAAGTCGCTCCTGATTGGCTCAGACGCGGCCGGCGCTAGCTTTGGCGGGAACCGCAAAAGTATAAAAGAAGCGGTTTCTCCAGGCAGAGCCAGTCGGTACTCGCTGAATTGTCACTTTACCTTGCTGAGCTGTCACTTGTTCTCTGAGCTGAATAAAAGTACCGATTGCTCAAAAACCCTGTCCTGGGTCTACTTCAGAAACTGACTGCAAACCTCCACTGCCTTGTGGCTATATCCATCATTGGAAAAAGCTTCAGGAGTAAACCTTGAGGCAAAACCCAGAGCCGGAAGCAGTTCATGACTGTGTACAGCCACGTTCTGATAACTCCTACGACGTAGCTGGAACCAATGATATTGGCCTTTGCATTGAAGGGCTGCAAAACTTTTTACTACCACACTGTGGTGTGGCTTATTTTGTGGGTGTGGCTTGCCAGCCATGTGACAAGGTGGGAGTGGCTTGATGATCATGTGATGGGTGGTGGTGGCTTAAAGGTCATGTGACTGGCTTAAAGGTGGCCAACTTGACGTCACTCACATCAAGGATTTGGATTAGGGTGCCTGGCCTCTCCTCGCCTCAAAGAGATACAATTTCTCTATCTATTTACTATTACTGAACATCCAAAATATACTATTTAATTCTATGTATGTATGCCATATGTGTGCATGTATATTACACACAGGCACACAACAATATAGATTATCTACTATATAAACTGTATGTGTATGTACACACACACATGCACGCACAGCTCTTCTAAAATTCACACACATTTAACCTTATTTACTGACATACTTAGAGCCCAGAAGGGGGGGGAAAAAAAATAAATTCTAAATTTTTCTACCAGTTCTGCGTACCTGACCAAATTTTTTCTACCAGTTCTGCATACCTGACTGTACCTATAGGAGCCCATCACTGGGCCTTTGCCATTCCATTGGATTATTCAGAGGCATGCAGGGAGGGGATCTGCTGCTTGGGTCACAGTTTATCCTCCATACTATCCTACCTAAGATTTGTGCTTTGGCGAGTCCAGAACATGATACTATTATGTTTTGAGACCAAAGGATGCCAATGCAAATTCATTCAGTGTCTGTTTCTTGATATGACCTACCTTAAACAGCTGATACTTAGCCACATACTTCATATTTCCTCCTTCGATCACATTAAATTTTATAATTTCATGTCAGTTTTTGGAGATCCTTAGGGGCTGTTTCTCAAAGTATTTTGCGGTATTATATTTAGCCCTAGGATTAATGGAAAGTGGCAATTCTGTTCCAAACTCTAATAGAATATTAATAACATTTCATTGATTACAGTATATAAAGATGTATAACGCAATGTAATCAACTATTGCTTTCTTGATTTACTAGCTGATTTAGTAGTTGATAAATCCAGCACATTTTCATATTAATTGACAGCACAATAAAGAGTCTTAAGGAGACATTTAAATGCATAAATCACTCGCAGAGAGATTTGTGGTGACCAGAAGATGGCACTGTACTGTAAATTAGCTAATATTACAAGAGGAATAGAGCTTGGGATAAAAAAAGCTTATTTCCGATGTGTTTGTATACATACAGAGAGACACACATGCAAACACACACATATCAAACAGAATGAAAAACAGGAGACATTTTCTAAATGAATAAAAAATAAATAAAGTAACGAAGAAGAATGAAACATGCCATGGCATCAAATTCTGAAACATAAGTGGCATCAAATTCTCCATATCCTAAAGGCATCTTTATTCGCGCTAACGTTTGCTCTTGTAAACAGAGACTTTTCCATATATGATTCATATTTCTCAGTCCTTCCAATTGCTTTCTATAGTTGCAGAAGCAAACAAGAATCTAAAAACAGAGAGGATTTTGCTGTACAAATAACCATTGTAACTGAATCAGAGGCATTTTGGAAGATCATAAAAAATATCACTACCAGCTGGAAATACCTTGCTAAAACATCCCATGTGAACACCTTCTGTCACTGCATAGGTATCTCTGCAATGTTTTTTCTTTTTTTAGACTCCCTGGAAATTTTCAGTCCTGCATACAAGGTAATTTTAGACCTATGACTGTAATTGAGCCTGCCCATAATGGTCTTAAATTGCGACGGACATAAATTGGGTCATCACATAACCATTTTTTTCCAGCAGTCACTAAGCCAATGCAGTGGTCACTAAGAAAATGCCACAGTCTTTGAGCAAATTCCATGGTTGTTAAGTGAACCCATTGGTATTATGGAGCATTTTGTTTTAAATGGGAAATCAATGGAATTTTTTTGGTAAAAATTTCAAAAATGGTGGTCACATGACCATGGGACATTGCAAACAGCTGTAAATGCAAGTCAGTTGCCAAGCCCCTGAAATGTGGTCACATGATTTTGGGGGAGGGCCGGGGGGCTGTTGGAACTTTGAAACTGGATCATAAGTAGCTGTTGGAGGGTGAGGGAAGGGAAGTCTGTTGTAACTTCAAACAGTCACTAAGTGATGAGTCATAAGTCAAGGACTACCTTCATTAAAATGAGGTAGGGAGATCCTGTTATCAAGCTCATCTTGCCTGCATTAGCAAATTTTTACTGGAATATTATCGGGTGGATTCCCATTACCGCCACTCTGATGTGCCGCATGTACAGATTTGATTATCTTGTATGTGTGCAGGGGTGGGCTACTGCCTGGATGGGGTGGGGAACGCAGTGGGCTAGCAAAAATGGAGCTCCACCCCAGAGCATCCAATTTGCACTGAAAGATGTTGAAAGAAAATGCAGGGCGTCCTGCATAAGCCACGGCCACAATGTAGTAGTAAAAAATTTGGTAGCCCTTCACTGCATGCACCTGTATATGTCCCAACATGATTTTGCTTCTGTGCATGCACAGGAAGCAAAATATCCTGAAGGGATGCGCATGCAAAATTTTGGTGATTTTTTTTTGCGTCCATGCATGCGCAGAAGCAAAAACAACCCTGAATCTCTTCTGCACATGTGCAAAGGCAAAAGCATGCTGGGATACATGCGCACACATGATAGCAAAAGCTGCACACGCAATGCAGCAATCTCTACTGGTGCACTGTCCTTTACCATACCGGTAGCAACTCACTATTACTTTGCTATGGATGGTGTGAGGAAAGTACTAAGAAGTGTAGGTTTTAAGCTTCTAGCCATGAAAGAGTTAGAATGCCTGGGTCATCCTCTAGAACTGGACATGTTTAAGCAGAAGCTTCTTGCTGCTCTTTTTGAAGCATTAAAATAGAAATTTGCACACCGTGTTTCCTGCTGCTTTCCATTGTTCATGTACAGCTCTAGGAAACATGAAACCTGGAACATGGCGGTCAGTGGAGTAATGGGTGCCCAGAAGATACCTTGAATTAGCTGGTTATAGGAGCAATTTAGAGACATGGTGGCTCAGTGACTAAGATGCTGAGCTTGTCGATCAGAAGGTCAGCAGTTCAGTGGTTCAAATCCCTAGCGCTGCGTAGCAGAGGGAGTTCCCATTACTTGTCCCAGCTTCTGCCAACCTCGCAGTTTGAAAGCATGTAAAAATGCAAGTAGAAAAATAGAAAAGAATAGAATAGAATTTTATTGGCCAAGTGTGATTGGACACACAAGGAATTTGTCATAGTGCATATGCTCTCAGCATACATAAAATAAAATATACATTTGTCAAGAATCATGTGGTACGACACTTAATGATTGTCATAGGGGTCAAATAAGCAACGAAGAAGCAATATTAATAAAAATCTTAGGATTTAAGCAACAAGTTACAGTCATACAGTCAACATGGGAGGAAATGGGTGATAGGAATGATGAGAAAAATTAGTAGAATAGAAGTGCAAATTTAGTAGAAAAGTAGAAAAATAGGGACCACCTGATGGGAAGGTAACAGTGTTCCATGCACCTTTGGTATTGAGTCATGCCTGCCACATGACCATGGAGCCATCTTCGGACAGTGCTGGCTCTTCGGCTTAGAAACAGAGATGTGCACTGCCATGGAGCCAGAAATAACTAGGGCGCATGTGCAGGGGAACCTTTACCTTCTAGGAGTAATTTAACTGGTTAATCAGTATCCCTGCCTTTATAATTTCAGAGCTGAATGATCATACCAGAACCAGTGATCAGGATACTGTTAATTAATTATTGTTTACTAACTGCATATTGCTGAATGCTCCAGTCCTAGCTAATGATTTTCAAATATTCTACCTTTCAACATTTCCCCCCATAAGCCGGGCCATAGTTTCCAAGATCAAAAGTCCTAGTTCAATATGCCATATGTCCTTTTAATATAGGAACTGAATTTTGTAATTCTTCAAATGAAACTAGAAGATTGGCCTGAAGCTTTCTGTGGTCACTAATGAAGCTAAAGGAATCAAGGGTGATAAAGGAAAAAGTCTGAAATGTTGGCATATGATCATCCATTCTGTTTTACAGGCTAGACGTTATAGGGGGGTCACTTCCATTTCTAACTATATACAGTGATACCGTGTCTTATGAACTTAATTGGTTCTGAGACAAGGTTTGTAAGGTGAAAAGTTAGTAAGACGAAACAATGTTTCCCATAGGAATCAATGGAAAAGCGATTAATGTGTGCAAGCCCAAAATTCACTCCTTTTGCCAGCCAAAGCGCCCGTTTTTGCGCTGGTGGGATTCCTCTGAGGCTCCCCTCCATTGGAAACCCCACCTCAAAACCCCACCTCTAAACTTCAGTGTTTTTGCAATGCTGCGATTTTGCTGAGGCTTCCCTCACTGCGAAACCCCACCTCCAGATTTCTGTTGCCAGCGAAGCACCCATTTTTGCGATGCTGGGATTCCCCGGCTGGGATTTCCCTGCAGCATCACAAAAACACTGAAGTCCGGAAGTGGGGTTTCCCATGGAGGGGAGCCTCAGGAGAATCCCAGCAGCTCAAAAACAAGCGCTTCGCTGGCAACGGAAGGTCCGGAGGTGGGGTTTCCCAACGAGGGGAGCCTTTGTTTGGCAATGGAAGTCCAGAGGCGGGGCATCCCAGCAGTGGTGGTGGGTTCATAAGGTGAAAATAGTTCGGAAGAAGAGGCAAAAAAATCTTAAACCCCAGGTTTGTATCTCGAAAAGTTCATATGACGAGGGGTTCATAAGTTGAGGTATCACTGTATTCTGATAAAACTGGGGAAATTTTTTTTAGTGTTGCATAAAATGATCTTAGAATAGAATTCAATGTTTATTGAATTCCATCTTTATCCAAATTTGTCTACCTTAATTTTAAACACACAGCAGTTGATTATAATTTCATCCCAATCTAGCAAATTCCCTAGCTAAACTTCCATGTAGAAAGAACTACTTTTTTTATCTACTTTGACATTTCCATCATTCAACTTTATGGCTGATTCTGGGTTCTTCTAACATAGTAGTCCTGAAGAGAGAGGGGAAATAATTCTCTACAACCTCCATAAACTATTACTACCACATTCTCCATAAAAGTACCAATAACAATAAAGATTATTTGCTACAATTCATAATAATGATAAGTAAATTGCTAGGATGAATACGATTATGATAAATTATGTTAAAAGCTATTGAAAAGATACATTCAAATAGTTACACCCAGTGATGAGCTACCAAAATTTTTACTACCACACTGTGGGCGTGGCTTATGCATTTTATTTCAACATTTTTCAGTGCAAATTGAGTGTTCTGGGGTGGAGCTCCATTTTCGCTACCTCACTGCGTTCCCCCCCATCTGGGCAGTAGCCCACCTCTGATTATCTACTATATAAAGTGTATGTACATACACGCACACACAGCTCTTCTAAAATTATACACATTCAACCTCATTTACTGCGATAGGAAAAACATATCCAGAGCCCAGAAGGGAAAAAAAGAAAAAAATATCAAAATTTTGCTACTGGTACTGCGTACCTGACCGTTTCCATAGGAGCCCATCACTGGTTACACCACTTCCCTTCTCTTATAAAACCCACACCTTCTGTTGAAGCCATAAATACATTCCGATTGTGTATGAGTACATGGACGTGGCCACTAATATGTGTCTTCACTATGTTCTAATTTGTCTCTTTGAATAAGGGGACTGCAGCTAAAATAAGCACAGACAAAACACTTCAGGAGGGAAGTGTTTTTAATAGGAAAGTGAACACAAGAACAAGGAGACACCATCTGAAGTTAGTTAGGGGAAAGATCAAAAGCAACATGAGAAAATATTATTTTACTGAAAGAGTAGTAGATCCTTGGAACAAACTTCCAGCAGACGTGGTTGGTAAATCCACAGTAACTGAATTTAAACATGCCTGGGATAAACATATATCCATCCTAAGATAAAATACAAAAAATAGTATAAGGGCAGACTAGATGAATCATGAGGTGTTTTTCTGCCATCAGTCTTCTATGTTTCTATGTTTCTATCAATAACTAAAATAAACTAGAGGACATTTGTCTACTTCTACCTATCAAAAGGGCTGCTTGATGCAGACAGTGCTGTAGTCCTAAGAAGCAGTACTGTTTATTTGCATTGATGATGAATACCTTCTGCCAATCTAGGAAGATTTTTGAAGCCTCTCTTATTATAACCTCCTAATTACATTCAAATTGAGCATGGTTTGCAACACGTCTACTGTTAAATAGGAGGTTACCAGGCTGATAGGAATGGAGGCAAGGCAGAATTCTGAACAGGAACACTTCATTTCTAACTTCAGCACCACAGGCAACACAAGTGAACAGAATAGCAACTTGGCCTTTGACAGTTCTTTTTATACTCGAGCGGTCAAACTGGCAACCAATCAGGATGCCCCAATTTCCTGCTAGTCAGCTGCTCACATCTTAGCCAATCAGGCTTCGACCTGCAGCCGGCTTGGGTATTTTGGTGGCATCGTAAGTCTGAGGTACACCAGGTGATGTTAGTTTTGCTCTTATCGTCTTAGTTCAGGGATGGCGGTTGAAGAGTAAGGAGATCGTTGTGGGTCCTCCGGAACTCTCTGCAACCTGGCTGCGCAGTTGTCTGAAACAGAAGGCATTGTTGGAGCAGGGCACTCAGCAGGCTTGGTAGGAGACAAACGAGGACTTAATACCTACCAATAAAAACTTCTAGGAGCTATGTGATATTTGAGAACATCAATGGAGCTAATGAGACTACCTACTTCACATGCAGATTATTACACCGACCAATTTTGCTGTTTTAAAAAAATATTTTAGAAAGGTTTATTACATATGCCATCTAAAGGGCAAATGATATTTAAACTAATAATTGTATCTCAGATGCATGCAGGATTTCACATGAAATAATAATCGGCAGTCCTGATATTGGCATTAGTTTACCTAATGAGATTTCCTGAATTAATATAATTGGCTATAAAATTAGACCGCATCTCAATGAACACTTTAAGTTCACCAGCACAAAACTTCCCACTGGATTATTATTTGCAGGCTTGTCAATCAGGTGCTCACCATTCCTTTAAAGTTTAAGCCTTATTAACCTACACACTGGATTTGACTGATGATAGGCCATAACAAACAAAGAAAACCCAATCTCAGGTTCCAAATCCTGTCATCCCAGTTCAGAGGGTCTCCACAAACCCTCTTGAAAGAGATGAAAGGATCACTCAAATGTCTGATTATTCAGACATACAAGCTATGAGGGGGCGCTTTTTATATAATGTTTGCAGAGTTCCCCGAGGAATGGAATATCTTTCTTTCTTTTTTCTTTTTTCCCTTTTCGTTAATTGCTGTGTATCAATCTCAACACAAAGCTAGCATTGGCTCTGAAGACCTGTCCTTCATGGGCAGTGTCAAATACATGCTGGGAACGCCATATGCAAGATCTGGGTTTAACACACAGTTGGCAAAAGCAGGAGAATTCAAGTTGAGCCATGCCAAGGTTGCCCAGACACAGGCAGAAAATGGAATCGTTTTAGATGCCTAGCAGTTATTTAGAGAACTTGAAAAATTTGTAAAACGGCAAAGCCCCAAAGGAGTTTTACCTATCTATTTCAATGATATGGTTAATATTTTTTTTGAAAGTTTGTTTGTTTGTTTGTTTGTTTGTTTGTATGCAGCCCCTCTCCGAAGACTCAGGGTGGCTCACAATAGCAGAACAATACAGATCCAATAGGGTTTTAAAACAATTTAAAACCCTTAATATAAAAAATAATCATATATCTCATGCAAACCATACGTAAAGCGGGAACGGCCCAGGGAAATCAATTTCCCCATGCCTGAGGGAAGAGGTGGGTTTTAAGGAGTTTGCGAAAGGCAAGGAGGGTGGGGGCAATCCTAATCTCTGGGGGGGAGTTGGTTCCAGAAGGTTGGGGCCACCACAGAGAAGGCTCTTCCCCTGGGTCCCGCCAGATGACATTGTTTCGTCAACAGGACCTGGAGAAGGCCAACTTTGTGGAACCTAACCGGTCGCTGGGATTCGTGTGGCAGAAGGCGGTCTCGGAGATATTTAGAAAGTTCATAATAGCATAATTTAATCTATGTATCAATGGATCCATGTTAATGGTCAGGACTTAACTTCAGCAGATTCTATCTCAGAAGAATCAAAGAATCTATTTAAGAAGAAATGGAGCAATCATTTTTCTGGAATAGTATATGGTCTCTTGCTTGAGTAGGGAGTTGGACTAGAAGACCTCCAAGGCCCCTTCCAACTCTGTTATTCTACTCTGTTAAATATTTTCTATACTTCCCATATAAGTTTATGGAATTGTGAAAGTTAGTAAAGTAAATAAGCAATGTCCTCCTGTGGTCATTAATGTATCCCATGGATACTTCCTCTGGGAGACCCATCAGCACTGTACCACTTCAAACAAAAATAAAAGAAAAGCATTTGTCTCCAGAATCATTTTTGTTTCCGGGAAGAACTCAATGAAAAGCCTTTATTTTAAAAATAACCTCCTTTAAAAATACAAATGATGGGTTGGTGCAGCCTGGTGCTCGCAGGGTGGGGGTAGGGGATGGGATCCAGCATAAGTAACCTATTCACCAATCTATCATTTTGGCAGCCATGTGACTGGACTAAACTGCTTTGGTTTTCTCATGTTAAATAACTGGTAGAACGTCAGAGATACATTTTGAAAGCTGAATCCAAAGGAATGAATTAGATGCTCAAAAGGACATTCTGATAGGTTGGCATCTGATGGTACAGTTTCTTCTTCCTGCCACCTCCACCTAGTATCAGTCACTACCGTTCACCATTCTTGATCTGGTTTGAACATGCTACTGTTAGCCCTGGAGTTGCTCCAGATCTCATACTTGGTCCAAGTGGTCTAATGAAAGTCTCTTCATTATGAAAGGGACCACAGACAATTCCTTAACTGAGTTCTTGGTCTGTAAAAGAAATGCAGTTGAGAAGTTTACTCTTAAGCCACACTCCTTAAGGAGATGGTGCTGTTTGAAAAAGTCCATCCTTCAGTCTACTTTTATCGGGACTGTTGCATTTCATTGTGCCTGCACCCTGCTGAGGATGGCATTCTGTAGATTGTAGAGAAACATGGCTGGTTTGAAGCAGAACACTTCTGAACATTTTAATCGCACTTCTTTCTGAATTCTGAGAAGCCACATGCAACACCTTCTTTACATGGCAGCCAAACATGAAATATGTTTCATAGCTTCTGATTAGACAGATGGGTAAATATACATTTGGAGATTATGATACTGACATCAGTGGATGTATGTTGTCTAATTCAGAAGATAGAACTCACAAAGGGAGAATCATGCAAACCTTAGAAATGATACAATTTGTTGCATTTACTCTTACAGAGGCGTCTGCAGGATAGAATAGAATAGAATGGAATGGAATGGAATGGAATAGAATACTTTACTGGCCAAGTGTGATTGGACACACAAGGAATTTATCTTTGGTGCACATGCTCTCAGTGTACATAAACGAAAAATATACATTGTCAAGGATCATGAAGTGCAACACTCAATTATTGTCATATGGTGCAAATAGGCAATCAGGAAGCAATATTAATATAAATATTAATATATAATCTAACCTAACATAAACAACATAAAAAGGAAGTAGTCATATGAAAACAACATAAGTATGGCATCTTGATGCGGCCCCCACTCCTTTTCTATATGCGCCTCAATGTTGCATCCACTCCTGAAAATGGTGGAGCCACAAGCAATTGAGGTGAAAACAATAGGTCCACATTAGCTCTGGCCTTACTGATCCTAATAGTCACCATAGAAAATGTGAATGTCTTCAAGGATCTACCATTATCCCCTTCTCTATAGTTAAGTATCACATAGGAAAAGTGAAAATCCTGAAGAAACTGTACTTCTTATGCTGTTCTTTAGTTCTTCTCTCTCTTATCCAGATGAATTCCAGGGGAACCCAAGGCTTACTAAGAACATATTGCTATGCTTTTCATTGGGTGTTTAGATTACTTTTTATGCCTCTGCAAAGATTGACATTCTTAGGGTATCTGAATTGGTTATTTAGCTGCTGGTCACAATAAATCCCAAAAAGAAGGTTAAGGAATGGAATACAGAGCCAATGTTGTTGAAAGGGAAAGGTGCAAACAAATAACTACTAAAGTTCCAAAAGGTCTGAAACAAAAATCTTGAACTGGTAAGATATATTTTTGCATGCCTCCAAAGAAAGGGGAAATTAAGTGACAGTAATAACTGATGGAATTGTCCTTGGGAGGCAAAACCCACAGCCACTCCATCTTGTCAGGGTTGACTTTGAGCCTGTTGACACCCATTCAGACCCTAACAGCCTCCAGGCACTGATACATTACTTCCTCTGCTTCGCTGATTGGACATGGGATGGAGATGTATAGCTGGGTATCATCAGCGTACTGATGATACCTCACCCCATGCCTTGGATGATCTCCCCCAGCAGTTTCATGTAGATATTGAATAGCAAGGGGGAGAGGACCAACCCCTAAGTCACCCCACAAGGGAGAGACCTAGAGGTCAACATCTGACCCCCCACTAACACCTACTGCAACTGACCAGAGAAGTAGGAGGATAACCACTGCAGGACAGTGCCTCCCACTCCCAACCCCTCCAGCCAGTACAGAAGGATACTATGGTCAATGGTATTGAAAGCCACTGAGAGGTCAAGAAGTACCAGGACAGAGGATAAACTGCTGTCCTGGGCCCGCCAGAGATCATCCATCAGTGCGACCAAAGCAGTTTCCGTGCTGTAGCGAGACCTGAATCCTGACTGTTGAGGTCCTAGATAATCGGCTTCTTCCAAGGACCGCTGGAGCTGGAGCGACACCACCTTCTCAACCAACCTTCCCCATAAAGGGAAGGTTGGAGACTGGACGATAGTTGTTCAAGATGGCTGGGTCCAGGGAAGGCTTCTTGAGGAGGGGACACATGAGTGCCTCCTTGTAGGGAGCTGGAAAGGACCCCCCCTCAAAGAAGCACTGACAATCTCCTGGACCCAGCTCCATGTCACCTCTCTGCTGGCCGAGACTAACCAAGAGAGACACGGATCCAGTGAACAGGTGGTGGAACTCACAGCTCCAATGACCTTGTCCACTTCATCAGGTATCACCAGATCAAACTCCTCCCAGACAGATGGACAAGGACGGGCCCGAGTCACCTCGACTGATTCGAACTCTTTTATCTTTGAACCTTACATCAAAAAGTTCTCTAAGAAAAATTACTGTTCAAGACATCAGCGTAGAACAGGGGTGGGTTCCTCCCATTTGGACCAGACTGCCCGAACTGGTAGTGACCCACCGGTGATGTCACAATGGTATCAGGGATCTGGTTCGATCAGAAACAAAAAAAGCTTCTTTCACCCAGTCAAGTCTTTCATTTTGAGGGAGGGAAGGAGGGAAAGAGGGGGAGGGGGAGAGAAAGAGAGAGGGGGGAGGGAGGGAGAGGGAGGGAGAGGGAGGGAGGGAGAGAGATCTCAAACTTCTTACCCGGCCATTTCCCCCATAGAGGGAGGCTTGCCTATAGATTCCTGGTTCCCAACATTTGGGCCTACACGCCATGGGGGTGGGGGCAATTTGATTTTTAATAGAGGCAATTGGAACCTTGTTTAAACCAAGTTAATGGCCTTTTAGGCTTCCTTCATATGAGTAGGAGTTCACATTTTGAATAGTAAGAATTATATGTCACGTGGGGGGGGCATCAGGATTTTAGAGATGCTTAGGTGGGCATGGGCAAAAAAAGGTTGGGAACCACTGCTCTTGATGCATGCCAAACTAATTCTTGAACTTGGGATTAAGGGAACAATTGTCTTTTCTTTGCTTCCCTGCCCCTTCCCTCCAATGACCCCCCCAGAATTTCTTATTTACTGAATGTAATGAGGGCATCAACTTCCACCATTTTCCCATTTCACTTTTCCCCTCTCTCCATCTGCATATGCATGTTTTTTTTAAAGTATTCCTTTAATCAGATCCGGCCTTCTCTTTGAATTGGAATTCCTCATCATATGGCACTAATTCAGGCCTGTAACATGAATAAGGCTTAGTATTTATCATACCTGCTCTGAAGGAAGTGCCTTTAAAAGGGAAAGCATCGAGGAATTCCCTGCCCTTCACTTTTTCCCTCAACCTTTCACCTTTTAATCAGGAGCTGTAACCTGAGGAGATCACACAATGGAAAGTTAATTATGAGGTCATGAAGATGAAAGCATCGGACTTGCATTTCTAAAGGTCCCGTAAAATTATCTATGATTTACCTGCATGAAAGGATAGGAAGTTTCTAAAGATTATTTTTGGCTGAGCCAGGCTTTTCAAATCATTTAAATAACATTTCCAAATGGGAAGACAAGGTTTTCAAAGAGCTCATTGATAAATTCATATGAAGATTGGAATTGGATTTTTTTTTAATTACTCCTTTCTGTATATACATGTATATATGTTAAAACATAGAATGTGATATTAGGTTTGGTTCTTAGGGCTTGTTTTGAAGTTATAGATAATGCTTGTCAACTTATCCAGGCAGATAAAATATTCCCAACATGTAGAGATCATGTAAACTATAAAATAAGTGTGATTGTTTTAGAAATGAAGCTATAAAGTACAGTGGTACATCTACCTAAGTACCTCTACTTATGAACTTTTGTAGATAAGAACCGTGTGTTCAAGGTTTTTTGCCTCTTCTCAAGAACCATTTTCCACTTACAAACTGAGCCTCCGAAACTGTAACGGGAAAAGCGAGGGAGAAGCCTCTGTGGGGCCTCTCTAGGAATCTCCTGGGAGGAAACAGGGCTGGAAAAGGTGGGGAGAAGCCTCCGTGGGGCCTCTCTAGAAATCTCCTGGGAGGAATCAGGGCCTCCACCCTCCCTGTGGTTCCCCAAATCCCACACATTATTTGCTTTTACATTGATTCCTATGGAACAAATTGCTCTTTCTTACAAACTTTTCTACTTAAGAACGTGGTCACCGAATGAATTAAGTTCGTAAGTAGAGGTACCACTGTACTGCCTTTGGTTCTGGCTAATGACCCATCGTTCCTTCTGGAGTTTTTTTCTCCCAAATAAATATGTTATATTTATTCTCTTTAAATAAAGATGAGAATTTTTTCACATAGCAAAATAATTTTTTGGCTAAACTATGGTCATAAGTCAAGTAACATGTATATTATTTACATATATGTTTATTAAAAAAATTGTAAATTGTCAAGACCTTTACTCAACTGTTTGGTTTGTAAATAACTGACTGACAAACTGACTGATTGACTGAATGAATGAGTGAATTAATGAAAGAAAGAAAAAAAATAAACTACGGTTGTTACATTCAGAACGTACTGTAAATGGATTGCCTTTGAAGCTGCCTTGAAAACTTTAGCTAGTAACAGGACATAACCATTCATTTTTAAAACTGGGAACTGGCAGTAGGATAATAATAATAATAATAATAATAATAATAATAATAATAATAATAATAATAATAATAATTATTATTATTATTATTATTATTATTATTATTATTATTATTATTATTATTATTATTATTATTATTATTTATTAGATTTGTATGCCGCCCCTCTCCGAAGGATGATATATTCCCAATTCTGCACCAGCTATACTTTTTTATAGTATTTTGAGAGACATTTGTTTTAAAGTGCCAATTTCCATCTGTGTTACCTGAGGGATTAGAGAAATCAAAGTGTGCTTTCTCTGCCATAGTGCCTGCCTTATGAAGCAATTGTCCTCCCGAGGATTCAGATGGCATTGATCCTGTTCTGGAAGCCCTGGAAGCCCTGGGCTGGGTTGGTAGTGTAATCCCAGCATGTGTCTTCTTGATATAGAGTGGTTTTTATGGACTCCTCTTTAAACTGATTTTCTTATCATCTTTAATCCTGCCCCCATTCCAGTGATTAGATGGGCAATTATATAAATGTTCCCTTCACATCCACAATAGAATAAATAAGACAACAATTAATATTTTAATTAAAATGAAAGTTTATTTTAATTTTTAAAAAAGAATAAATAAGACAGCATTTCAAAGCAAGTTCATTTATGTTGTTATGCCATTGCTATTAGCATTAATATTAAGCCCATATTATAGGCTTTAGAACAGAGTAATCCTCATTTGCTTTGTTTTAATTTTTTTCAGATTTAATGTCTAGCATTGCTTATAACTATGACTGTGTTCCTCCTATAGAATGGTAGCGTGTGGGATCTGCTCTCTATGTGCGTGATCAGCGGCGACAATTCCAAATCTGACTGGTTACTCTGGTCTGTGTTTGACAGATGGCCAGCAAAAGCTCATTTTTGACTTCCATAATTATTTCCTAGACATAAAGATTAGACTAGTAATCTTCTTTGATGCCTCTTTTCAGAGGGAAGAGATCAATAAGATTCACAATGCAGGCCACTTTCAGCAGGAAGGGAAGGGAAGGGAGGGAGGAAGGAAGAGAAAAGAGAAAGAAAGATTAAAATAAATATTTTGCAGCTGTATATGAACTAAATCATTTCAAAAACCTTCCTAATAGCTTATTTATTACCTTCTGCCCAGTTTGAAAGATATCAATATATTAAACAGCAGCTTTCTCCAATCTCAATGTACTGCTTTTGTACTGCCGAAGAGACGGAGTAACGACACGGACACAAGAGCTGGATTTAAACTTGGGTCATTTTTATTAATAATAATTTGCATAATTTATTTAATTAAATTAGCATAAATTAGCATAAAATAGCATAAAATCAACATGCTTAACTATGACCCAAACAGTGGACCTGCAGGGTCAAACAAATACTTCCGGGGCGGAAATGACGTAGCAATCAACATTCCTGGGCAACTATGGGCGTAGCTCGATGCTAGTCCAGGTGAGGGACCTCTCCCTCACCTGAGACCTTGCCATGCACTCGCATGAGGGGGGTCCCGCCGGCGCACCCCTACCCGGGGACTTCAATGTGCGGGACCCAAAGACAGGTTCCCCCCAACTGCTCATGTAGCACCCCACCATGAGCTTGGAGAGAACCTGTCAATCATCCCCAAAGATGCCCAAGGGAGAACGCGCAGTTGCTAACCACCACCCAGATTTCCGCCCCTAACCTGCCTACCCAAATGACCAAAGGTAAGCCAATCAACCTATTAAATGCAAGCACCCCCTAACCGCACATCCATCTCCCCAGTGTGGAATGGGCGAAAAAATGGCCATGCCTAATGGGCGAAGCCGCAAAAAATTCCCATTCGGCCCCCCTAGGGGCGACCCAAGAGTAGCACACTGCAAAATAGGGAGGGCGGGCAGGTGTCTGCTCCAGCTGCCGGTCCCAAGCGAAAAGGCTTGGCCCAGGGCCTGCAGGCCCTTAAATAGGGCCAGCAAGCCCCGCCCTGGACCGGCAGCAACGTCAGGCCACGTAGGCCTGATTTTCGGCCGAAATCTCGTCTCGCGAGATTTCAGCCGAAAACAAGATGGCGGCCACCATGAGGGAGTCCGGTGTCTGCCCGGCCCCTTCGGCAAACGCTGCCGGCCGGTAAGTCGACCGGCGCTATTTTCTTCAGTGATCAGAATTCGTAGCAGTGGCCATGCTGGTTGCAGATTTTTGGGGAACTGAAGATATATCTGAAGAACATCCAGGTTGGGAAAAGGTGATACATAGCATTATTATCCCTGCAGTGATAGCTCTTTAACCCTCCATAAGGCAGCAATCATACAGGAAGTACAATGTGGTAGGCGCCAGCTAGGCATGTTGTTCAATGTCTACCAAGATTTGAAAGGTGCCTCTATTCTCCTTGAATGGAGAATAAATTCAGAATCAAACTTCAAGCAAAAAACAAAAAACAACCCAGCTGCACTGAAGTTTCTACTTTCCTTCAAGAGAATGGGTTTGTAGTCCATTTTATGTCTCTTCTGCACAGTGCATTCCCATACATTTTAAGAAATATAGAGCAAAAAGTTACAATTGCTTTTATAGGAAATGGGTATATTGCTACTTTATAACCTAAGGTACTGTAGTTTGCAGTTCAGTATATAAAAGTGCACTAACAGGTGAGTAGAGAAATTGCATCCTTGACATTTCTTCATTTTATTACTTTTTCAGAGAGGGAGAAAAACCCTTGATGACTATGCGAGGAGAATGGCAATCACACCCACACACACACAATGGGGAAAGGGAGGTAAGATTATACAGCTTCTCAGCTTCAGAAAGGAAGGAGCCAAAAGGTGGATGAGTTGCCCCACTGCACAGCTACAAAGGAAATGCTTGGAAAATGGTCTCCGCAGCCACTAAGGTCAAAGTTAATCAGTTGAGCTTGTAGTGACCTCTGAAAACTCAGCAGTGATACCAATCTCTGGTGGTCTGGGAATGGCTTAATAATTCATAAGCTTTAATGCCGACCATCAAATAAACTCTTAAACAAAAACAGCTATCAATTTTTTAAAAAATCCCCAGCCTAACTTCTTATTCCCCATTAAGTGGCCAAAGTTTTCATTCAGTTCCCAAACCAAACTCTTAGGAATCCATTGTGAAAATGCCCAACATTGATCTGTGGTTTAATATCTGGCTTAGTCTAAGGAAGTTAGCAGCCAATTATTACTGGGATGATGCAGTGTGCCTACATAAAATGCAGTTCCAACATTGAGACAGATGGATAGGTTGCTTCTAAATTTGGGGAAAATGTCTTGGGTCTTTAAAATAGATCCTGGTGTTCTATTTTTTTTTTAAAAAATCTGGATTGTTGTTTCCAATTAACCGTGATGAATGAACATATGGACTCTGTTCATATGTATTTGTGGCTGTGAGGTATCTCTCAGTGCCTTTAGTGACTTCAGTGTTGTTCTTTGGATCGAGGGAGACTTTTAAAAAAAATGTGTCATTCCCTAGGCTGAGCTATACTCTCTTTGCCCATCCTTGGATGTGCATTCTCTACTGACAGTCGTCCCCCTGTTGCCTGGGAGACCAGCCCCTCTGGCGCCATGCATCTTGCACTCAACAATTCCCAACCAAGCACTGTGGCATAAGGAAGCTGTTCAGATCTCAGGCTTGGATGGGATAAATCCCAGAGCCCCTCTTGGGGAGGCTTTTTCTGGGAGGCACGGAAGAGCTGCCTACGTTGCCTTCAGAAATCCCTCATCAGTTTAAAGAAACAATTTCCAAAGCGACATGCAGTGCCAAGGGATGTGGGAAAACCTGTTTTACCAACTGAAGAGAATATTGAGCACAAATCGTCACATGATTTTTCTAAGAATTCACATATACCAATAAAAAAGGTGTGTGTGTATTGGGAATTCAGTCTGTATACTGAAAATAAGATAAGTGATACAAAAGTTAGCAGTAATTTCTACACTTACTGGGAACTAAGCCTCACCCTTTCAAATTTCTGATTAAATATGTATAAGATTGTGCTCAAAATCCATTTCTTCTTGATAGTTTTCTTTGATGCATCAACTGCAAGATGTCACTTGAGGATAAACAATGTCATCTTTAAAGTCTCCTCCTTTGTTTAAGAAGAGCTTTCACCCTAATTTCCCAAAGAAAATTAACTGCAACCTGAAAGAAAGAAAGAAAGAAAGAAAGAAAAAGAAAGAGAGTAAGAAAAGACAGAGGGAGAGAGAGAAAAGAAAGGGAGACAGAGAAAAGAAAAAAGAAAAAGAGGGAGAGAGAGAAAGGGAGGGAGGGAGGAAGGAAATAAAGAAAAAACATTAAGAAAGAAAGAATGAAAAGAAGGAAGAAAGAAAGAAAGAGAGTAAGAAAAGACAGAGAGGGAGAGAGAGAAAAAAGAGAAAAGAAAAAGAGGGGGAGAGAGAAAGGGAGGGAGGGAGGGAGGAATGAAATAAAGAAAAAAATTAAGAAAGAAAGAATGAAAGAAAGGAAGGAAGAAAGAAAGAGAGTAAGAAAAGACAGAGAGGGAGAGAGAGAGAAAAGAAAGGGAGACAGAGAACAGAAAAAAGAAAAAGAGGGAGAGAGAGAAAGGGAGGGAGGGAGGAAGGAAGGAAATAAAGAAAAAAAATTAAGAAAAAAGAATGAAAGAAAGGAAGAAAGGAAGAAAGAAAGAAAGAGAGTAAGAAAAGACAGAGAGGGAGAGGGAGAGAAAAGAAAGGGAGACAGAGAAAAGAAAAAAGAAAAAGAGGGAGAGAGAGAAAGGGAGGGAGGGAGGAAGGAAAGAAAGAAAGAAAAAAACAAGAAAGAAATAATGAAAGAAAGGAAGAAAGAAAGAAAGAAAGAAGAAGGAAGGAAGGAAGGAAGGAAGGAAGGAAGGAAGGAAGGTGTGTGTGTGTGTGTGTGTGGTCATAAGAAAAACTTATGACCACAATTGAGCCCAAAATTTTGGTTGCTAAGCAAGAACATTGTTAAGTGAGTTTCACCACTTTTTACAAGTTAGCCATGCTAACCTAGTCATCTGACCTCCAAGCCATGCCACCTGAAGCCACGCCCACCTGATCTCCAAACCACACCCACAGAACCGGTAGGGAAAATTTTTGGATTTCACCACTTGGCAGAGGTCTCCGTCTTTGGCAACTTTAAGACTTGTGAACTTCAACTCCCAGAATCCCTCATGCTGGCTGAGGAATTCTGGGAGCTGTAGTCCATAAGTCATAAAGTTGGGAGACCCCTGCTCTAAGGGCAGCTCTTAGAAGATTCCCCTGACTTTGTTTCCTCTTCCACCCAGCATCGGCTGCTGGTAGGAAAACCACTACCAATTGTTCTCCCAAAGGATGGTGAGTGGCATTTCCTATTTCGAGTATCAACACTGATTACCCAATAACTGGTTTATTTCTTCCATATGGATGATAAAATTAATGTCAGCCACTACATCTGAAAGCAGTAGACTGTTTGGGCACAGAGAAGTTTGCACATCATGTTACTTTGTTGATAAACAAGTTGCTATCATCTCCAACCTTTGCCACTCAAGGTGACTCTTTCACTCTCCCAACTAACAGTTCATATGGCATCTGCCAGTCATGATCTTTGGCTATGTGTGCAGGCTACTATCTGCTTTCCTCCTTTTCAAATTGCAGAAGCTGCTAATAAACTCATTTTAATGGTATGAAAGCTGAATATATACATACATGTATGTAATTACATACATGTAATAAAGTGGAGGGTTCCTATCAGTGTGGTCCAGAGTGTCACACCAGTAGGAACCCACTGCTGATGCAATTTTTGGCGATTATTTTCCGTCGTCTCCATGTCAGAAGAAGCCCTTCCGCCCACTCTCGTTGTAATGCCGACCTTTATTCTTCATCGGAAGCACAACTGATAAATTCCTCAGCTGTGTTTCTGCTTGTAACGTGGTCCTGAGCATGTGGGGAAGGGAAATTGCATGGTGGGCACTTGCACGGATGCGCACTGGTAGCAAAATTCAATTGGAAACTGCCCCTGATGTAATTCAATTACATACATGTATGACAGGTGGGGGTTGCCGTTACTGCCACTACCGGTGTACTGTGTGTGCAGCTTTGGGTCTCTGTCATGCATGCGCATGCGTCAGATGCGTCCCAGTGAGATTTTGCTTCTGTGCATGCGCAGGAATCAAAATCTCATAAGGGGATGCATGTATGAGATTTTGGCTGTTTTTTTTTTGTTTCTACGCATGCGCAGAAGCAAAAAATTGCTGAAATCTCATGTGCATGCATGTGTCCCTTCATGAAATGTTGCTTCTTGTGCATGCGCAGAAGCAATATTTCACTGGGACATGTGCATGCGCGCCTGCCAGACACCTGAAGCTGCACACACAGCTTCAGTTTTATTACTGGTGCACGGTCCTCATCTGTACTGGGAGGAACCTGCTGCTGATGTATGTAATCACCTAACACAATCACTTTTCTGAATGAAACAAAAGGGCAGCCTGGCCCTCTATTCAGCTTCTACCCAAATTACCTTGAGAAGGTTATTAATAAGTCCTGATGAAAGTAACCGCGTTGCAATTGGAAATATGCTACTAAATTGTCATCCTCCTCCCACGTACACACCCTAGATTTCAGGGTAAACGATTGTGTCTTTTGTGGGCATAAAGAAGTACCGAGCAACTTATCTGCGTTCCGCTCCCCTATTTTCCATTCCTGCGTGCTTGATTCCAAGAATGGATGAATTTAATTAAAATGTCAAGGCCTTGTAAAATGATGAGAGTTTGTAAATGTTTGGAAAACTGCTCCACTATAATCAGTGCAAAAATGGCATTTATGAAAATGATATGTAATTTGGGCTTATCAGCTTATATCAACGAGGCTGGTTTGAGGGTGTTCTCTCTGAAAAACTTTGTTTTTGGAAATTTCCTATTGTGCAGCAATTCATATCATTCTTGTTTCTTCTTGCTCATCTAGGGAATCAGAGTACTTATTTGGCAGATGGCCCCAGGTCTAATCCCCGGTATTTCCAGTCAAAGGTTCATGGAGAGAGTATAATGTCTTCAGAATGCCTGAAAAGCTGCTTGTGGTTGGCTTATGCAGACCAATAGTGTGGAAAGGTATGGAGTAGTTTTAAAAGTTCACAGGTTGAACACAGTTAAGATCGTAGCGGCTACGATCCAGGAGGATCCGGTCTCCCAGCAGTTCAGGCTTTGAGGCAAAGTCTTGGGGAACTCTTGCCTGATTTTTGTTAGACGAGACCTAAAGGAAAAATAATTTTGTTGATTTTTCTAGATTGCTGTACTCCCTTACTACATATTTTTACTAGCCTGATTACAATGATCTGCAAAAAGCATAGTTATTATATGATGATTTCAGAGGAGAGACCTGAACTTATTTATTTAAACCATTTGTATAGCTTATAAACTCTTAAAACAAATCACGGTGGCTCTGAATCAAAAAGGAAATACAGTCTTATGAACTTAATTCATTCCCTGATGAGGTTCATAAGTCGAAAAGTTCGTAAGACAAAGCAATTTCCCCCATAGGAATCAATGTAAAAGCAAATAATGCATGCAACCCTATCCTAAAAGTCACCCCCTTTGCCTTGCACCTCTAGGAATTCCCGCCTCTAGACTTCTGTTGCCAGCCCAAGCACTGGGATTTCTCTGAGCCTCCCCTAGCTGGGATTCAAAGCAGCGCCAGCAAAAACAAAGGCAATCCCAGTGAAGGGATGCTCAGGGAAATCCCAGCAATGTAAGAACGGGCACTTTGGCCTGCAACAAAAGTCCGGAGGTGGGGTTTCCCAGCGAGGGGAGGCTCAGGGAAATCCCAGTGCTTTGGCTGGCAACGGAGGTCCGGAGGCTGGGCATCCCAGCGGCGGCAGCTCAGGTTCGTAAGGTGAAAATAGTTCGGATGGGCGGGTGTGGCCATGGTGGGTGTGATCTAGTCAACCTTCCACCACACTAGGGTTTATTAAATCCAACCAATGAAGAGGCAGACAGGCTCGGGAACAGTAACACTCGCTTTATTGAAAGAACACCAATGCTAGATAACTGTGCAACAACAACAAGATGGCTGTGCCTGGCAGATATTTATATCTGCTGCTGCGAGGCAGAGCCAGCCAATCCAGGCTTTGTATTTTCCTGACGAAGGATAAGGAGCAGGCCACATATCTCAACTGTCCTCTGGACACAACTGGGCTGTTTTTAATCTCCCTGGGCTCCAGAGGCTTCCCTCGAGCTTCCAGGAGGGTGAAAACTTGCTTGCAGTGCCGCTGCTGTGTCCTTTCATGTAAAAATAACAATTGTTATTTTTACGTGAAGACCTCCCTTTGAAGGAGTTGGAGAATCTTTCCCATGAAGAGATTCCAGTGGCGGAGCCTTGACGTCACTGGCAGGTTGCTAAGGACGCCAAGGTGATCACTTCCTGGATTCCATGGAATCCCACCAAGAGATTCCACCCCTGGAATCTCTTGGTGGGATTCCCCGTTCGGGTTTGGGTTCGGTTCAGGTTCGGCCAAATTTTGCGTAAAGTTTGTCCGAACTTGCCGAATCCGAACACCGTTGGGTTCGCCCATCACTAGTGAGCAGCTTCTTCTAGAAAAATCCTCATCCTTTAGAGTGGAGCCAACTTTATTACTCACTGCAACTAGTTTATCTAAGAATCTTCTGATAAAGTTCTTATTATACATAGTGCACCGTACATGTTCAAGTTCTAATTCTGATTGGTATATACGTTAGAATATTATATTAAAAAACAGAATCATATTACAGGGTGTTTAAAAGAATTGCCTGGTAGCCAATTTGTTTCCAGGCCTAATTCAAGTTGCTTTCAAATGTTTTATATACTGTAGTCTCCCTAACATTATTATTATTTGTATGCCGCCCCTCTCCGAAGACTTGTTGGTTTTCAACTTCAGAAGGGCCTTTTCACTTCTATATTATGGCTATCTCTTTATGCAAGATGCCTTCCCTATTGAATCCCAGAGCTTCAACTGACACTCCCAAACAAACATTTTGGCATCTGATTAAACCTTTGAGTTGGTTCTGTAAACTGTCTATCTCTCCTACTTTCTTTTTAACCGCCTTAAAATGCTCCTTCTATATTTCCCATTTTTATTTATTAATGAGTTTTATTTGTTATTCATTATTTCTCTCAAGATGGCTGGAATAGATAAACAAAAATAGATAATATAACTCAAGACAATCCTGGCGGCAGTTTTCCTGGTTTTTGAATGGAAGTCGTATCCCCCCCCCGTTCTCCCCCCCCCCCCCAGTATCTGCTATCTGATCTTTTGAAGAAGTGATAGCCAAGATGGAATCCTGGGCTTTTTTGCATACCAAACATAGGCACTCTCCAGGAATTAGCCACTCTGCCTTCTTATCCCATTTTGGTTTGTTTTCTTGGGGTTGGGGGGGGGGGAGGGTATTTTTTTAAAGTAATGAAGTTGTGAGATGTGTGAAAATGCCTCCATATAGAGAATGGCAGATTGCTCATTATCAGTAAAGTGTAAAATCTTATCAGGCTAACTGCCTGTGTAAATCAATCCTAAATCACCTGGGGGCTCAGGATCACTCCTGAGTATGTGTAAGAACACAAGCCAGTGGATGGCAACTAATTACAGGAAAGTGCTTTGAAAGGCCCTAAGTAGTACATGTCGGCCCTGAAGGGCTGAATGAATCTGGAATACATGTTAAAGTGAGTAAGCGGATGTCAGGATTGCTGAATATCAGAATGGAGCAATCCCAGCAAGTGATCTGAATTAGCTCTGTCAGAATTATGCCAATTACCCAGGTATGCAGAAAGTTGAATATTTTTACAACACAACATCCTGGATCTTCTATAGCAAGACCCAAATAATTTGTCAGAATCCAGAAGTGTCATAAGAGGGGACTTTATTTTATCAGTTATATTTCATTTACTTTGGGTTGTAGTCAGTGATGGGCTACCAAAACTTTTACTACCACACTGTGGGCGTGGCTTATGCATTTTGTTTCAACATCTTTCAGTGCAAATTGGGTGATCTGAGGCGGAGCTCCAAATTTTGCTACCGGAACTGCGTTCCTGACCGTACCCGTAGGAGCCCATCACTGGTTGTAGTCAATATTATTCCTCTATGAGGAATAGCCAGAGATGTTACCATAGTCTTGGCAGAAAGGAAAGAGGATTGGAGTCTTCCCTTCCCTTCTCCTTTGCATAATATTGCCCAGTGTGTCTGAAAAAAATAATAGCACTTAGACTTATATACAGCTTCACAGTGCTTAACAGCCCCCTCTAAGCGGTTTACAGAGTCAGCCAATTGCCCCCAGCAACCTGGATCCTCATTTTACCCAGCTCAGAAGAATGGAAGGCTGAGTCAACCTTGAGCCTGGTGAGATTCGAGCTGAACAATTGCAGTCAGCTGGCAGTCAGCAGAAGTAGCCTGCAGTACTGCATTCTAACCACTGCCCCACCATTTACTTCAAGTCTTTTACTTAAAAGCATCTTCTAATTTGGCTGTCCTGTTCAAGTGGATTTCCCCCCAGAAAGTAAAAGAAAAGCCCATCGCAACAAAACTGGCATCTGAAGAGCAAACTGAAACATAATTTTAGTTTCAGGAAAACAGCGTATTGTTCCAAACTGCAAGCAAAATAGCTCTTTCTTTGCAGGGCTTCTCCCAAATATACTACATTTCTAGCAAGGCTGGCTGGAGAATTCTGGGAGTTGAAGTCCATACTTCTTAAAGTTTCCAAGCTTAGGAAACACTGGTGCAGGATGCCTAAAGATTTCCATAGGAAGAAACATTAAAAGTGTTTTAATGGTTTTTTTAAAAAAATTGCAATACTTTGCAAGATGAAAACATGGAGCATGACAACCACACCGATCCAAACAAGGAATAACAGGAAGAAAGGATTGGATTCAATACAGTCCATGATGAGCAATGGCAGCACACAAATAAATACAATTCTGTCAAAAGACTTTGGAATGAGCTTCTTCCTAGTGCAGATGAGTGCACCCTTGTACATTCTGAACCTGAACAAGGCCCAACAAAAGTTGTGGTTTGGAAAGGCATTAATTGCCTCCAAAGAAAAGCTATGAGGATCTCCAACCACACATATTTTGCCATTTCAAAACGTAAACCTGCTGAAGGTCAACGAATAAAAGCAAGCATGTCCTGAAAGTCTCCAGGGCTTCCTCTCGGTGTGAACATGTGGTGTATAATTGCCACTGCTTCTTGCCTCCCACCACACACCCATTTGTCCCAGATAACAGCGGTTTTGTTGGCTAAACTTTGGGGTTTTTAAAAAACCCACAGCAAACCAAAACCAAGCCCATAATTTATAAAACAACCAGGCAATCAGAGGAGTTGGAATACACCTTCAATAGGGATTTGTTTTATTGTTTGCTTTGAAAATTGGAACAAAACTCTTGTCCTTTTTTGAGTGTCTTTAGCTCTGAAACATTTGGAAATGGCTCTTTTAAGCTTTCTGTACTCTTGCCCAGAATTTTTTTTAAAAATTTATAGGCCACCTTTCTCCTAGTGGACTCAGGACGGCTTACAGCAATAAAAATAATTACAAAGTTAAAATACCCCAGTGCATAGAATAAAACAATAAAAATTTAAAACCCGATATAAACAGCATACAGTCATCACTCACTCATACTACTGGCCAGAGCAGAGAACTATCACTCAATGGTCCCAGGCCTACCTGTATAAGTGTGTTTTAGTGCTTTTTGGAAGGTGAGGAGGGTGGAGGGTGGTACGAATCTCCGGGGGGTACCTGATTCCAGAGGACCGGGGCTGCAACAGAGAAAGCTCTTCCCCGTGGTCCTGCCAGCCACTATTGCTTAGTCGACAGGATACGGAGAAGGCCAACTCTGTACGACCTAACTGGACACTGGGACATTTCAGGCAGAAGATGGTCCCATAAATAATCTGGTCCTAAGTCATGTAGGACTTTATAGGTAATAAGCAACACCTTGAATTGCGTTTGGAGACTGATTGGAAGCCAGTGCAGCTCGCAGAGTGCTGGACTAATATGGGTGTATCTAGGTACCCCCATTACGGCTTGCGTGGCTACAGGCTGGACTAGTTGGAGTCTCTGAACATTCTTCAAGGGTAGCCCCAAGTAGAGTGCTTCATGGACTTATGGTGGACAAAGGGAACAAACTTCCCTTTCTACAAAGGCAGGAATAAATATGGGTAACAGCCCTCCTACTCAGGATGATATATATTGTATTTCTGTTTAAATTCCAATGCTTTCTGAATTTGCCCATGCATGTATATTAATAGCTTATGGCAAATCTGCACCTCTTGACTCCTGTTTCAATTTATGATGCAGTGTTAGGAATCTCAATTTACCCATCATAAATCCTTTAGAATTGCAGCTCCAAAGTTTTGTTTTGTGCTGTTGTTGGGTTTTTTTACAGCAAAGGATTATGCTATGCTTCTATGTCATCCTTCAGGCATCTACAAGCCGTAGAAAAATGTAATCCTAAAATAAATGCAGACCTATTGAACCTCAGGCACATGCTGATCACGTTCATTCTTATGGGATCATTTGCCGTCAATGACATTGATCGCATAGGGATTTTGGCATCAGTGTCGATTAATGAGGGGTTCTGTTTAGTTCTAGAGCCCGTCTAATTCATTGCACATACTACCTATGCCGAATCCTGCAAATCATTCTAACAGAAAGTGAATACAATGGAAAAATACAGGCAATCTTCAGCTTACAGCTACAAGCAGGGCCAAACAGTTGTTGAGTGAGTTTTCCCCCATTTTGCAAACTTTGCCATGGTTGTTAAGCAAATCACTGCGGCTGATAAGTGAATGCCATAGTCGTTAAGAGAATTCAGGTTCTCACGTTGACTCTGTTTGTCATAAGCTGGTTGGGAAAGTTGCAAAGGGTGAACTGCATGATCTCAGGATGCTGCAACTATCATCAACTGTGTGTTTATGATATTTGCACTCCCCCAGGGGTTACCCTTTGTAATCTCCCCTTTTAAAAAAAGTCAAGCCAGGGTGGTGTTGGTGGTGTTCAGATTCTCTTAATGGCCATGTGGTCTTCAAGTGCACATGCACACCAGACACCAGAAAATGGGTTTGTCGGTGCATATGCATATGCATGTGACGGAAACTAGAAGAACCGCTACCTGCTGGTTTCTGGCACAAGTGCCTGCACTCCCATTTTGGCACTCAGTGCCAATAAGGTTCACCAACACTGGTCTAGGGCAGTGATGGCGAACCTATGGCACGGGTGCCACAGGTGGCATGCAGAACCATATCTGCTGGCATGCAAGCTACTGCCCTAGCTCAGCTCCACCATACATGTGTGCACTAGCCAACTGATTTTTGGCTTGAACAGAAGCTCTGGGAGGGCATCTTTGGCTTCCGGAGGGCTCAAGGGGGATGGGGGAGGGCATTTTTGCCCTCCACAGGCTCCAGGGAAGCCTCTGGAGCTTGGAGAAGGTGACAAACAGGCCAACTGGGCTCACCAGAAGTTGGGAAATGGGCTGTTTCTGGCCTCCAGAGGGCCTCCTGGAGACAGGGGAGGCAATTTTTGCCCTCCCCAGGCATTGAATTATGGGTGTGGGCACTTGTGCAGGCACGATAGTGTGTGTGCACACAGTTTCGGCACGCAAGGGAAGAAAAGGTTTGCCATCACTGGTATAGGGTCTCCTGCTTGGGTGAGGTGGGGGGTTGGACTAGATGACCTACAGGATCCCTTCCAACTCTGTTATTCTGTTAATCTGATATGTAGTTTTTAAAAAGTTCATGCAATGGAGCACAAAGTACTGAACAACTCTCTTGATTAGCTATGGAAGTTGAGGAATCTGAATCTGTAGTGAATCTGAATAAGTGAGTCAAATTTCAAATATCACACAAGGCTGTATGATAAATAATAATCAGCTACGGCAGGTATGTTTTATTGTTGTCAGGAGGCTTAGTTATCCAAGGACCTGTCACTGGCAGACTTTGAGTCCTTTTTCTTATGCTTTGGTCCTCCTCACATTCTTTCTTGATCAAAAGAAAATCTGCAGTGAGGAGAGTGTTTCATTACATGGTTTCTGATTTCTAAGGATTTCTATTTTTAATATTTTTGTCAGGAGGATATCTGAAAGTTTATTCTGTGCCAAATGTACATGAATGAGCAATCTCTTGAGTTATCAGCTGAGCAACCAGACCTCCAGTGAACAGAAGTAACCTCTCTCTAGATTTAGCACAGAAGTTTAGTGTTCAGTAATTTAAGATGACTTAAATGCTGTTCCTTAAAGGTATTCCAGCAGATACCTTTCTTTAAAAATAACCATGTTTGCCACAGACAGTTTGAGTAATAAATGAATGTTAGAAATGTTAGCTGTGACTTTATTATGCTCTTAATACTTGCTGGAAGGCTTCCTGAATTGTTCAGGTGTAGAATTGGGACTGATGATAAACCAATTTGCCATGGGTCTTAAGTTCATGTTATCTTTTCTTATCAGCCTAAGGGTAGGTCAGGAAAGGGAGGGGGAAGAGAATTAAAAACATTTGAGAAACAAAATTCACATTCTGTTATGGAGTTTACCTTGAGTGATGATCTCTGTTCACCAAAGCATATCGTGTAGTGATCCATTTCATGTTCCAAAACAATTTATTTTGGGCCAGTTTTATAACAATAAGATAATGTATTATACTAGGGTTGTACTAGCATCCATATCTTTACATAGATTTGACCTTTAGAAGAAATCGGCAAATAGTCCAGCTAATTCAAAAGATTTTAAATCTCAATCAAATCACATTTACAATGCCCCCAGAAATGAAGTGTACTTGGAAACAGATTTTAAAAGCTTCCATTTACAAGTATTGGATACTACAATGGCTTGAAATTTCTTGAAGGATTGCTGGAATTATGCTACAATGTTCCAACTGTGGTGCACTGTTCTTGGACATCTTATCAACACCAACCTGGATTTGAAAGTCACTTTCTCAAAATATTCATACAGTATATGCATCAGATTTGTATGTAGTAGAAAGTCTTTGCCTATGCCCTTGTATTCTGATATACGTAGAATACAGATAATCCATGCTTAACTATGGTGATTGGGTAACCGGGAAGTCTGACACTAAGTGATGTGGTCATAAAACATGAAGTCACATGCTTTATGACCACAAAGAACAATATCTCTCTTCTCAAAATTCTGGCTGACAATGAGAACAACCACTTCTGTAGTCGTGGGGGCATTGAAATGACCTTGATGCTCTCCAAAAGGCTTCCTATCAGAATTAATCACCACTTGGAAGTCCTTGTGGCCCTTAGGAACAGAATCAACAGCCTTAAGTTCCAGAATATGCTAGTTTGTTTGTTTATTTGTTTGTTTGTTTGTTTGCTTGTTTGTTTGTTTATTTATTTATCCAATACACAAATACATAGGAAGAAAGAGAGGACTACTATTTTCAGCGGAGCGATTGGAGCTCCTTTTTTTGTTATGTGTTTTGTTTTGTATCTTTATGTATGTATGTATGTCTTGTTTTGTCTTTGAAAATAATAAATATTTTAAAAAATACTTATTGATCAAAGGCATTGATCTCATTTGTGACTGAATAGCATAGGAGTTATTAGATGTACTGTATACTTTTTTATAGTCTGCCTACTGACTTGGAGATGAGTTTGAAGATATTTGTGTACACATTGTTTATTTTAAAATATAGTAGTTGTACCACAGCCAGAAATTCTCAGCAACATTCAGGAAAAACAAGTAACATTCATAAATAAACAATACCAACATGCAACAATGAATTTTAAAAAAAGAGTGGGAATCAATGGAGGTTAAAAAAGAAATTGTATAGTAGCAGCAGCAGAGGTATGAGGAAATGAAAATTAATCTTAGCACCAGGTGGACCACTCTGGGAAGAGTTATACCATTACAATAAGTTAAAAAAAAAAGTAATACTCAAAAGAGCTTCTGATCTGTAGCCACTTACCAGAGCTCAGCTTGAAAGATGAGTTTAAGGCTTAAATATTATTGTATGTAAAATACTGTATATTCCTTCAAGTGTCATTGCTCTAAGCTGTGAAGAGCTTTAGAAGGCCAGGCTAACACATTCAAATGAACTGCAAACAAGGCAAGAAGGTACAACTGTCAGGTATGAAGAATCGGGACCAGGGATAAAATGCTACTGGTTTGGGAGGACTGATATTTTCGACGATCAGCTTTGATGCATGATTTATATTAGCTAGATTCGTCGGATTTCCTGATTTTTAGCTAATCTAAAATTGCATGGCATAGCAGATATTCCCCAGCCCCCTCACTATTCTACTTACCTTTGCAGACTTGGGAAGCTTCAAAATGTTCCTTTTTTAAAGAGCTGCATGGGAGCGCCTTAGGTACACATGTGTGTGAAAAGTGCGTGCTTGGTAGCAGACTCACAGAACCAGTAACAGACTTCAGAGGATTTCGCCGATGATCAGGACCATACGTTAGTAAGCTGCAGTTAAGATTTATTGCCCAAGTCTATACACAAGGATCTAGTCAACTAATGTTTAACACTAAATTGGCACTAGATAAAGTGTCAACAGAATTCAAGATGATTTGGACTTAGACTTTTTTACGGGAATGTAAGAACTCCAAGCTGATAACTCACTTAACTCCGTCCCTGATTTTGCCTGCTCTTCTCCTACAATACAGGCAGGGCTGGGCTATTGCCCGAACTAGGGGGTGGAACTCAGTGGGGTAGCGAAAATGGAGCTCCGCCCCAGAGCACCCAATCTGCACTTAAAGATGTTGAAAAAAAAATTGCAGGACATCCTGCATAAGCCACGCCCACAGTGAGGTTGTAAAAAAGTTGGTAGCCCTTCATTGAATACAGGTATTACATAGATTAGTACTACAGTGTTCCCTCGATTTTCATGGGTTCAAACTTCGTGAATAGCCTATACTACGGTTTTTCAAAAATATATTAATTAAAAAATACTTTGCGGGTTTTTTTCTATACCACGGTTTTTTCTGCCCAATGACATCATACGTCATCGCCAAACTAATAATTTTTGCAAATAAATAACAAAAAAAAATAATTATTGTTAATAAATAATTATGTTTATAAATATCAGGATCACTAAGTATCTTATTCAATGGTGAGTACCAGTAAATAATGGTGCGTAAATGGTTGCTAAGGGAATGGGAAATGGAAATTTAGGGGTTTAAAGTGTTAAGGGAAGGCTTGTGATGCTGTCCACAGCCAAAAATGGTGTATTTATTTCCGCATCTCTACTTCGCGGAAATTCGACTTTCGCGGGCGGTCTCGGAATGCATCCCCCACAAAAATCGAGGGAACACTGTACAGCATACTTTGGAGTTCTTACAGTTTCTGGATCATCTCAGTAATCTAAATTGTAGATCACCTACAATGTAGATCACTGATAGCAAACCTCTCTCTGTTTGGTATTAAGCTGTTAGATAAACCTGGGCTAATAAAAAACAACTGCTATTACATTTCACAGAAACCACCAATCAACACACCAGTGTTGTGGCTTTGATTACCTATAGCAGGGGTGTCAAACTGGCAGCCTGTGGGCTGGATGCATCGCACACTGGTCTCACCCACCACCCGCTCCGTGAATGAGAAGTCACAAAATGTGACAGCAATGTGAGGTGGCAAATTTGACAGCCCTGACCTAGAGCAGTGATGGCAAACCTTTTTTCCCCCCTCGGGTGCCAAAAGAGCATGCATGCATGCTATCATGCATGCGCAAATGCCCACACCCATAATTCAATGCTTGGGGAGGATGAAAACACCCCCACCCCCTGGAGGTTTTCTGGAGGCCAGAAATGGCCTGTTTCCCAACTTCTGGTTGGGCAAGTAGACTCGTGTTTCACCCTCCCCAGGCTCCAAAGGCTTCACTGCAGCCCAGAGAGGTTAAAACATAGTTATAGTTTATTAGATTTGTATGCCATCCCTCTCCGAAGACTCGGGGCTCTACCATCCCCCCAGAGGCTCTCTGGAAGCCAAAAACACCCTTGCAGAACCTCTGTGTGAGCCAAAAATTAGCTGGCTGGCACACACATTCATGTTGGAGCTGAGCTAGGACAACAGCTTACGTGCCAGCAGATATGGCTCTGTGTGCCATAGGTTCACCATCACTGACCTAGAGGAAGTGAAATTTTATTGGAATGCCATTCCCTTTGCACCTCCACCCTTTCTTGAAAACCTGGTTCAATCAGAGAATTCTGGTCATGGGCTTACATCTACATTTTTCTCCATCCCACTAACAATTTTGGACAGGAGACTGAGGCCATCTCCTTTCCAAGGGAAATCATTGTAATAAACCACCAATGGAGAATGTCAGAGAAATTTATCTCTGTTGAAGAAAATAAATCAGAAGTTCTCACAGTTGACAGCATTTAGTTGATTCAAATAACTTCTTTAAAATCATATCAATATTTATGGTATCATACATTCTCCTTTACAGGAAGTTGAGAGTATACATCATAGCACAGAGCTCTTCAAACTTGGCAACTTTAAGACTTGTGGACTTCAACTCCCAGAAGTCTTAAGTTGTCAAGTTTGGGGACCCCCATCATAATACAATGAAGACTTTACACAGACAGACCCCATGGAGAGAGACATAACTCAATGGAGACATAGCAGAGACAGACTGAGACTGGAGACCACTCGTTGCACATGCTCAGTACCACTTTATTTTCATTGGCTGACTGAGTTACCATATGACTCTTCCAGCTCATGAATATTCCAACAGAGAGCAAATGGATGAAGGGTACAACTTTGCCAAGCATTGTTTCCCAACATCCTTGGGGCTTGGAGTTAGCAAAATCTGACTAGCGGTTTTAAACTTCTGAATCCAGATGGATATATGAGGGAGGGGAGTTCCCCCTCTATTTTGATATTACTTTGTAAAACAACGTATTCATCAAAACAGGTGAGAAAGTATTTCTATCAAAATGAGAATCGGGCAAGGATGACAAGGGACTCATTTCCCACTTGAAGGATCATTTGCATTGCAGTGCAGCAAGGAAAGAACAAACCACCACCTCAACAATTTTCAAGCATGCCCACATGTCCCATATGCCATTTACATAATTCATGGGATCCCCAAACATGAATATTAGACCATTTCCAAAGTATTGGGTCATTTTCTTCTCAGTAACAGGGAGGCTGAAAGTCAGGACCATCATGACATCGAGTGGATGCCAAAGAAAGCCTTCTCTGTTCTCCTGCAATGTACAAGAATCTTGCACATTAGTGACAACAGAAGTGATAGGCAGAACAGAAATCAGTGGGGAAAATAATTCCTTGGAGTTTTGAAGCAGAAGAGCAAGTTTTCTCGACTTCAAATAAAAACAATTTCAATTGGAAGAGGACGGTGTTTATGTGAAGAAATCTGAGAGAGAAAGTTACAGATTGATCAGAATCATATGTTATAATTCAATAATCTTTTTTAAAAGGTCCCTTGTTCCCAGCCTTTTCCATTCCCTTCCCCATTGCTTCTAGCGGGTTCTTGAATAAATCCGTCTTTTCAGAGGCTCAAAGCAGATAGGTTTTCTGGAATACAGCCAGGGATATGTTAAAGATTGGCATAACTAGTTACTGTCATTTTAGGAAGACAATGGGATTTGAGCACAAGGAGGTGAGAGTTCTCCATGCAGAATTTAGCCACTTAATCCAGTCTTGTGGCCTGGCATGGTATCAACAAAAGAAAAGGAACCAAATTACCCAGCTTTGAGTTGTTTTTGGCAGATTTAACTACTGTCAGCGGGCCAGAAGTTAATTCCCTCATATTCCTTGTTTGCTACCAACTCTGGCAGCCTTACTGAGCCAGGTTTCCTGTGTAAATCTGTCAGCTGCAATGAAGCCCAGCATGAAGTGGCGAGAAAGGGCATGCAAAGAGTGTGGTCTTTTCTCCAACTGAGAACCAATAAGACTGACTTTAGCACTGGAGTTGTCTCCTTTTCCCTTTTTCCTTCCCAATGGGTGATTTTGATATGACATGACAAGAGGTTTGTGTCTAGTCCTAGTGTCTTCTCTCTCTTCCCCAGTCCAAGGTCACTTCTTGCCAATCACAGAAGTTTCCTCCGAATGTTGTGAGATTCAGCAGGGTGTGTGCGACCCGATCTTTTCAGGAAAATGACAGACATTTCCAGCTGTTCAGTGAGAAAGAAGACTGTTGTAAGGTATAAGATGTTAATAAGGCAGCTGTTTCTAAACTGCACTGGGAGATGGAAATGCGGCATTAATTTGCTATAAATGACAGATTGACCAGAACACCTAAGAACAAGATCAACCAAAAATCTTGGGTGTAGATTTAATGTGGACAATATGAAAATCATGACCCCAGGAGCATTATTTGCATGTTTGTCCTCATTACATTTTAGAGGCAGAAAAAGCAACAGCAGCTCTGTGTAAGGTACACTATTAAACATTTTTTAGCTGTGGCGAGGGGGGCGTTTGCCCAGGTTCACCTGGTGCACCAGTTGCGGCCCTATTTGGACCAGGAGTCATTGCTCACAGTCACTCATGCCCTCATCACCTCAAGGCTCAACTACTGTAATGCTCTCTACATGGGGCTACCTTTGAAAAGTGTTCGGAAACTTCAGATTGTGCAGAATGCAGATGCGAGAGCAATCATGGGGTTCCCCAAATATGCCCATGTTACACCAACACTCCGCAGTCTGCATTGGTTGCCAATAAGTTTCCGGTCACAATTCAAAGTGTTGGTTATGACCTATAAAGCCCTTCATGGCACCGGACCAGATTATCTCTGGGACCGCCTTCTGCCACACGAATCGCAGTGACCAGTTAGGTCCCACAGAGTGGGCCTTCTCCGAGTCCCGTCAATTAAACAATGTTGTTTGGTGGGACCCAGGGGAACAGCCTTCTCTGTGGCGGCCCTGGCCCTCTGGAACCAGCTCCCCCCAGAGATTAGAATTGCCCCCACCCTCCTCACCTTTCGTAAGCTCCTTACAATCCACCTCTGCCGTCAGGCATGGGGGAACTGAGATATTCCTTCCCCCTAGGCCTTTACAATTTATGCATGGTATGTTTATGTGTATGTTTGGTTTTATAATAAGGGTTTTTTACTTGTTTTAGTATTGGATTGTTACATGCTGTTTTTATCATTGTTGTTAGCCGCCCCGAGTCTACGGAGAGGGGCGGCATACAAATCCAATAAATTTAAAAAAAAAAACTTGCAATTTTAAAAAGGTCCCTTGTTCCTGGCCTTTTCTACTCCCTTCCCCATTGCTTCTAGTGGTTTCTTAAATAAATCTGTGTTTTCAGAGGCTCAGAGCAGATAAGTTCTTTGGAGTACAGCCAGGGAGATGTTAAAGATTGGCATAACTAGTTACTGTCATTTTAGGAAGACATTCCTCAAAGGCAGGGTCAAGACAAACTGCGATTGCTAAGCTATTGAGAAGAAAGACCATGATTTCCTAACTTGACTTGCATTAAATCCCAAAGGGATAAAAAATTCCATCTGCTGACTTCCATGCCAAAGAGCAAGAAAATGTTTCTAGCCCAATCATCCTGATCCTTACTTCATATTGCCAACAATGCTCTGGTTTATGTAAAAAGTATCCTAGTAGTACCTATGAAGGAAAAATGGGAGGAGTTAAAGCCACCCTTCCAAGGTATGGAGACCTGAAACCCAATATCTGTGAGACACTGTAACAGTGATGGTGAACTTTTTTTCCTCAGGTGCTGAAAGAGCGTTCGCGCAGGCTATCGTGCATGCGTGAATGCCCACACTCATAATTCAATGCCTAGGGAGAGGGCAAAAACAGCTTCCCTGCCCCCTGGAGGTCTTCTGGAGGCTGGAAACGGCTTGTTTCCCAACTTCTGATGGGCCCAGTAGGCTCATGTTTCACCCTCCTAGAGCCGGGCGAGGGTTAAAACACCCTCCCCCATCCCCAGGAGGTTCTCTAGAAGCCAAAAATGCCCTCTGAGAGCCTCTGTGCAAGCCAAAAATCAGCTGGCCAGCACACACACATACACGTTGGAGCTGAGCTAGGGCAACGGCCCACTTGCCAACAGATATGGCTCCGCGTGCCAGCCGTGGGACCCGTGCCATAGGTTCGCAATCACTGCACTGTAAGTTCCTATAATGAAAAAATTGACCAATTACAAATATATCAACTAACTTCCGGTGATCACAAAGAGCCAACATTAGTTTTGAACTGGTACGGAATACGTTTTTAATGTTTCGGATTAGATCTCCAAAAGAACATGTCAGACTGCAAATGTAATATCTGTCTGCAAAACCTTAAAGTCTGTGATCCCAGTAAAATAACAGCTGCTTTAAGGTGTCACAGATATGGACAACGTCCACATTCCTACGTAGTCCAAAGCACCTCTTACAGATCTAATCTGGAGTGCTGCACAATCAGGCTTCTCGTGTGGAATGGACCCAAGCTATTTTAAAGAGTGAACCTACCGGTTCCTCCCACCCTATTTCCCCCCATTTTCTCTCAAAATAAACTTTACCAATGATCCAGCCCAAACAGAGGAATTCAAACTTCCATTAATTTAAGGCAGGAGGAATTTATATGAGTGCTTTGTAGAACTACAAAGGAAACAATGGTAAAAACATGAAAAATGCAAAATGAGAAAACTTCGGAATGGTTGAATGGTAAATGGAAGGAGATTCTGCTGAATATCCCCATCAAAGCCTATGTTTGCATTCCTCTTCATGTCAAAAAAGCTTATTTCCCAGACTGAAACAACAGAAAGGATGGCAAGAAGCTAATGGCAACCAATGGGAAGTTAAAACTTTGCTCTTTTAAACTCACTCTGGAAGGTTCTTCTCTGCATTCCATCGTTAGCATTAGAAAACATATTTCCTTTACAATGTTTAGTTTCAAAGGTATCCACAAGATTGAAGATTTTTTTTTTTTAAAGCAGCATCACATCCTTGTGAATCAAACTCTTTTGTACATTTGTGCGATGTCAGAAACATGTTCAGAAAGGGTGGAATATTGGTATCGTTTTGGAGTAGGCAGGACAATCTTATAAATGATTGCTTTCTAAATTGAATCAATGCCAAAGATATTGATATTAAAAAAATACTGGTTCCAGTATGTATCAGTATACAGTGTAGGCCTCTTAATTTGTGGAATGAAAGCAGCCTTCTTTTGGCTTGCAATGTGGTATCTAGATTAAATCTCAGCTTGAGTTTACTTGTGGTACACACTAACAAAAATGTACAAGAACTGATTGGTATTATCTTTAATATTAGCAGAGAATGCTGCATCTCGTTCATTTAAACCTTTTATTAAAAAGCTATCAAATGTAGTAGCGTATAATATATTTATGTTAATATATTGTATGTTGCTATGTTCATATATGATATCCTATATTCAAGATAGATAGATAGATAGATAGATAGATAGATAGATACTGTAGATAGATAGATACTGTAGATAGATAGATAGATAGATAGATAGATAGATAGATAGATAGATAGATAGATAGATAGATGTTGTGATTCAGCCTGAGGCTGCTCAGGGACCAGCTGTGTCTCTGCTGGCTCCATACCCGGAGGAGGATGACAGCGCAGAGGAGGGGGCTGAACAGTCGGACGGGGGAGAGGAAAATCAGGAATGGGATGAAGGAGAACAGCATGAGAGCCCCGGGGGGGGGGGGCTCTCCCCAGCCAGTAGCTTGGAGTCATTAGGTGATGACGCACAAGCTGTCATTGACATGAGACAGCAACGTTCAGAGCAACGAAAGGAGCAGTTAAAGAGATATTATCACCATTGAAGTAGAAACAGCTGGGTTTGGGTGTGGTCCTCATCAGCAGGGTTTAAAAGGCAGGCACGCCCTTGAAGCCATGTGCAGTGTTATCAGCTTGGCGTGGCGTTATCCTGTCTTGTTTCTCGGCGTCTCTGTTCCTGGCTTGTGGCCCAGCAGCTTTGGAAGATCCGTGGGAGGTATAGGTCTGCTATCTACAGCCTTGGCTTGGCAGCAAGAATTCTGTATTGCTGCATGGACCTTTGCCTTCGTGGATATATCTGAAGATACAGCATTTTCCTGTTTGTAAGGACATTTTCTGTTACCTGTGTTTTTCTTGAATTTTATAAAACTGCCTTTGCCTTTTACCAGTGTGTCTGGATTCTCTTTTTGGGTTGGTATTGGCTTCTGGAGTGACACAGACAGAACAGATAGATATAGGGGTGGGTTACTGCCCAGATGTGGGGAACACTGTGGGGTAACAAAAATGGAGCTCCACCCCAGGGCACCCAATTTGCATTGAAAGATGTAGAAAAAAATGCAGGGTGTCCTGCATAAGCCACGCCCACAGTGTGGTAGTAAAATTTTTGATAGTCCTTTACTGGAGATAGATGGGTGGGTGGGTGGGTGGGTGGATGGATGGAGAGAGAGAGAGAGAGAGAGAGAGAGAGAGGTTTCCTTCTGATTCGGACTGGTTTTATAGATATTGAAGGTTCATTTCCACCAACTTTTAGCTTTTGCTAATTGGAACTCATTTGTATTATCCATGGTGTAATTATAAGTAATCAATGATCTGTTGAGTTTCTTGGGACTAAAATATCTTTTGATCTCAATGAACAACTTGGATTGTGTTAGCTGTTTCGTACAGCACACACCAAAGATCCTCGATGGTGAAGTGGTTAGAGTGCAGTACTGCAAGCTACTTCTGCAAATCACTGGCTGCCAGCAATTTGGCAGATCAAATCTCAGTAGGCTCAAGGTTGACTCAGCCTTCCATCCTTCCAAGGTTGGTAAAGTGAGGACCCAGATTGTTGGGGGCAATATGCTTACTCTCTGTAAACTGCCTAGAGAGAGCTGTAAAGCACTGTGAAGTGGTATATAAATCTAAATGCTATGCTATAAATAAGCTTAGTTTGAAACTATGAGAAGTGTGATACAGTATAAGAATCTGGATTTCAGATCAAATTTTCTAACAGGATTAGGTTTGTGCTGGACCTAGGACTTTTTAAAATAAATATAGACAATTGGAACATGTTAATTTATTTTTTTCCTGTCCTGGTAGAGAAGGACTTTAAATAAAAAGAAAAGAAGTGCATAAAAATAATGCCATTTGCTTAACATGTAGTGCTTCTTAAGATTATAAGACCCATGTGGCAGAATTTTTAAGGTCTCTATCCTTGGCAAAAAGCATCAGCTGTCCTTCTTTAAAGATCACTTTACTGATTGCCTGATTGAACTGCTAATGGCAGACTGACATTGTCTATTCATGTGCTGGCACATAGCTTAATCTCTCCTACTGCTGTTTGTGATGCCAAATGTCATTATGGTAAGAAGAGGCTATAGAAAGATATGCTATTTTGGAATATAGCTCTTATTGTTAAATGAAGCCAGATCAACTGATGCATTTTTTTTTCATTGACAGTATAATGTCTGCCAAATGCTGGCGGAATCTTACTAAATCAGAATTGGTTTTTCTAGAGCTAGGAGGTAGCTAAGAGAGGATGTCCATCTATTTAAATGCAAAAGCCTCAATATTAAATTATGCCTGTTTATTTAATCAGGCATTGACTTCCTACTCTTTGGGCGGCATAGATAGATAGATAGATAGATAGATAGATAGATAGATAGATAGATAGATAGATAGATAGATAGATAGATAAATGAATAAGCAAACAAACAAACAAACAAATAGATAACTAACTAACTAACTAACTAACTGAATAAATAAATTAGGAAAAAAAATTCTGGGTACCTCTCCTATCTCTCCCCCCTTTCTCTCTCATTTTTTCTCATTTCTCCCTCTTCCTCCCTTTTTCTCTCATTCCTTCCCTCTCTCTTTTTCCATCCCTGTCTCTTCCTCCCTTATGTTTGTGTGTGTGTGTGTTTGTGTGTGTGTATGTGTGTGTGTTTGTGTTTGTGTGTGTGCATGTGTTTCCAAAAACAGGTGAGGGCTGGGTTTTTCCCCCCTCTGTTATTATTTGGGTGCTTTTTACAATATGCTTTAAATCAAGAGTCGCTTCTCTCTCTCTTTTGTTTCTCTCTCTTTCCCCTAATTCTCTGCCTCAATCATTTTCTCATTTCTCTTTTTTTCTTCCCTTTTTACTCTCATTTCTCTCTCTCTCTCTTTCTTCCTATCTTCTCTCTCTCTTTATTTCTTTCTCTCTCTCTCTCTCTTGCTTTCTTTCTCTCTTTCTCCCCCCTCTTTCTCTCTCCCCTCTCTTGCCCCCTCTTTCTTGCTCCCCCTCTTTCTCGCTTCCCCTCTTTCTCTCTCCCCCCTCTTACCCCCTTTGAAAAGTGCACATGCCACTTCCCTGGGCAGCCGGCTTTGCCTCCTCCTCCACTGCTGCACTGGGGCTGCCCCCTGGAGCCTGGGGTGACGGGCCCAACCTCAGCCCACTCGTCCTGGTGTGCCCGAAGCACAAGCCTCCTCCTCTCCTGGTGCCACACTGGGAGCTGCCAACTGCCGCCGGGTCCCCTCCGCCACCCAATCCCAGTACAAGATGGCGGCAGCCCACATCAAGACGGAGCCGACCACCATTAAACAGGTAGGAAGAGGGGGAGAGAGAAAGAGGGGGCAAGAAGGGGAGAGACTTCAGCTCAAAGCCCCGCAGAGCTGCCGCCGCCACCTTCCCCCTTCCGTCCCAGTGCAGGCCGAGCCTCTATTACTAAGGGAAAGGGCGGAAGTGCCTGACGGGCGCCACCATCTTTTCCTGAACAGGCGGGGCCAAAGAGGAATGGGGAGTGCACGGTTTTTCAAATGAACAAAAACCTTGTCGCTCCCTGCCCCCAACTCCGATGCTCGGCTCAGCTGGGCAGCCTTGGAAAAGGCTGCGTGGGGGGCTATTTTTCTGTGTGAGCCCATGCGGGCGCACACCTTAGAGGGAACATTGACTCCCACCAGGATAAGGTATGCTAGGAAGCCATGGTAGTGCAGTGGTTAGAATGCAGTATTGTAAACTAACTCTGCAGACAGTCAGCAGTTCAATTCTGTTGACTCAGTTTTCCATCCTTCCAAGACTGTTAAAACGAGGACTTAGATTGTGGGGGGCAATATGCAGACTCTGTAAGCATTATGAAGTCGTAAATAAAGTGCTACATTCTGTTGCTAACAGTACATAAGAAAGTTGTCTCCAAAGAGCTAGATATTTATGTAACATATCCGACACCACCATGCTGCCCCATTTCCCAACCTCCAACTGGCCTAGTAGGCCCATTTTTTGCCCTCCCCAGACTCCAGAAGCTTTCTTCACCCCAAGAGGCCCTCCGGAAACTGAAACACTCTCCCAGAGCCTCCATGTGAGGTGAAAATCAGCTGGCCAGCACACACATGAGTGATAGAGCTGAGCTAGGACAAAGGCTCACATGCCGACAGATATGGCTCCATATGCCACCTGTGGCACACGTGCAATAGGTTCACCCTCACTGTTCTAGAACATTCCAATGGATATTGGAGTCTACGGAGAGGGGTGGCACACAAATAAATAAATAAATAAATAAATGAATGAATGAATGAATGAATGAATGAATGAATGAATGAATAAATAAATAAATAAATAAATTCCCCATATTTTGAAATAGATGTAGACTTTCTTCTGGAATGGGCAAGGGAAGGTGGGGGAGGACTATTCTGGGCATATTGCTGTACAGATGACTAAGGGATCACTCAGCCATAAACAAGGAGTGATTTGTTCTACAACTATGGAGCATGGAGACAAGTTATCAGCAGCTGGTGGCTCTACTCCTGGGTCTACTGCTCTGGGATATCTTGGAGCATGGTTTGAGTGGGTCAGGTTTGTTCAGTTATCCTCGTTTGGATTTCTATGCAATGAAGTATTGATTTATGCATTTAATTATGCTTTAATTGCTCTGCTGCTTTACTTATTTTTGTTTTATGTGGCTGCCTTGATTACCCTAAGCTTAGGATAATAGCTGGTTTCTTATGGAAGGGGCATGTGAGACAGAAAAGAGATGGCATTTTTGTATTCGTCAAAATCATTAGTTCTGTTTTATATACATTTAAACCTGTTTTCTTCCTCTGGTGCCTTCTCCCTGTATGATGAGATCAGAAGGACCAATCCATTTCCATTTACAACTAAGCACAGATGGTGTTTTTATCCAAATTAGAAGCGTTGCTTAATATTAATAGCTTTATTTAATTGTGGTGATTAATGAGGATTCTGTGTGAATTGAAAATGGCTGCCTCCATCTTTCAGTGATAAAGAAATAAAAAATGATTTTGGAAAAATATGGTGTTTTTTTATTTTTATATTTCTTAATACTGAAATATAATTTTAAAAAAAGTTTAAAAAAATAAAATTGTTTTATAAAGCCTGCCCAAAACAAACTCTTACTAAAGTTTTAAAATTTTCTTTATGTTTGCACTGATTCTTCTGAATAGAGGTTCTCTTTGGAATAACAAATTTCCTGCTATTTACAAATGATTCTGTAGTATTATCAGGGGTGGGCTACTGTCCGGATGGGGGGGGGGAAACATAGTGGGGTAGTGAAAATGGAGCTCCACCCCAGAGCACCCAATTTGCACTGAAAGATGTTGAAAGAAAATGCATGCCGTCCTGCATAATAATAATAATAATAATAATAATAATAATAATAATAATAATAATATATTAGGCTTGTATGCCGCACCTCTCCAGAGACTCGGGGCAGCTCACAACAACAATAAAAACAATATAGAAACAAATCTAATAATTAAAACTATGACTAAACCTGTTATCTTAAAAAAACAATTGATATTACACAATCATAAGCACACATAACTTTTAATGGTCAGAAAGGGGGTTGCTCCACGCCTGGTGACATAGATAGGTCTTAAGGCTCTTGTGTAAGGTGGGGGCAGTTCGAATCTCTGGAGGCAGCTGATTCCAGAGGGACAGGGCCGCCACAGAGAAGGCTCTTCCCCTAGACCCCACCAAACAACAATGTTTAGTCGACGGGACCTGGAGAAGACGGCAGAAGACGGTCCTATAAGTAATCTGGTCCAATGCCATGTTGGTCATCACCAACACCAAGCCATGCCCACAGTGTGGTATTAAAAATTTTGGTAGCCCTTCACTGAGTATTATCTATCTATCTATCTATCTATCTATCTATCTATCTATCTATCTATCTATCTATCTATTAGATTTGTATGCCACTCCTCTCCAAAGACTCGGTGCGGCTCACAACAGCAATAAAAACAATATAGCAGTGGAACAAATCTAATATTAAAAACATATAAAACCCTATCATTATTTAAAAAACCAAACAGCACATTCATACCAAACATAAAACAAAGTATAACTAAGCCTGGGGGAAAGGTATCTCAACTCCCCCATGCCTGGCGGTATAAGTGAGTCTTGAGTAGTTTATGAAAGACAGGAAGGGTGGGGGCAGTTCTAATCTCCGGGGGGAGTTGGTTCCAGAGAGCTGGGGCTGCCACAGAGAAGGCTCTTCCCCTGGGGCCCGCCAAACAACATTGTTTAGTCGACGGGACCCGGAGAAGGCCAACTCTGTGGGACCTTATTGGTTGCTGGGATTTGTGCGGTAGCAGGCGGTTCCGGAGGTACTCTGTATTATGTTTAAGTTAGTTAAGTTAAACCCAACTTCAAGTTCCCAATTGGTCATACAATTCCTGAAATGACATCGTCCCATTCCCATCAACTTGACTCACAGGATTATTGTTCTCGGGACAAAATATATAGGACAATTATTGTTCTCCTATATATGATAACTTAAGCTTTCAAGTCTCAGCAGCGGGAAGTATATCAATATTATGTCTGGGTGGGAAGATCTATCTATCTTCCTATCTGGAGAAGGTTCTCGTTAAGTGGGGTTGAATTGAAGAGGGAGGATTGCAGTATTGTGACTTCAGTTTTTTATTAGGTAGACCAGTACAACTGACTGCTGTCAGGCAGTTCCAGTCACAGAGATTACTCTAATTTCCCATCTTTAGTGTGGACCAATGATTTTAAACTATTATTGTTTTCCATCTGAATGCAGACTGGAGTGAAGCCTTCATCCCAGGCTTCACTCCCTAGTAGCATATTTAACAGTTATAATTCTGGGAAAGGTAAAAGAAGAAAAAGAAGAGGATAGTATTTAGACTTATATCCACTTCATAGTGCTATTTACAGCCCTCTCTAAGTGGTTTACAGAATCAGCATATTGCCCCCAACAATCCGGATACTCATTTTACCCACCTCGGAAGGATGGAAGGCTGAGTCAACCTTGAGCCGGTGGTGAGATTTGAACTGCTGAACTACAGCTAGCAGTTAGCTGAAGTAGCCTGCAGTTCTGCATTCTAACCACTGTACCACCTGGCTCTTGGATGAGCAACAACTAGTTCCAATGGATACAATTGAAAGATTAGATTTGGGACAGCTTGCCAGGGAGAAAAATAGATAATCACTAAGAGTAAATGCCAACTTGGCTGTATAAAATCAATTTATATTTGTATTTATATTTGTATTTATATTGCATCATTATAAAAGAATAGAAATAAAGCATCAATGATCATTAAACTTTTCTACCATATCACTATATTTACAGCTTTCATATATTCCATTGTAGCAACTACCTTTTTTTTCAGATTTATAGTGTGTTGTATTAAACCAGATCCTTTAGGTCATTCTGCCAAACACTTTGAGTTTAACTGCAGCCTAGAATGAAATCTGCATAACTGTATAAAATGACTGTTTATTCACTTATAAAACAGAAAGGGCTAAATGTAGTGGCAGAAACAACAATTTGTGGCCTTAGGACTGGAAAAACCTCAGAGCATCCAAAGACTGTGCTATTGAAATTGAATAACGAATTTGCCGATTCTTTGCTACCTATCTTTGCAACTCTTTTGTCAATAAAAAGAGACAAAACAGATCAGTGTCTGTATTTTGCACTTCATAGCTTTTGTCTCCTAAAAGAGGACAGGAGGATGAAAAAAAGAATGTTTCCAAACTGACCTTCCAGTGACATCATCATATGTATAGAAATACCGTTTCCACTTTAGAATATAAAACAATAAAAAAATAAAGTAAAAGTGAAGTACCAACTGCAGGTAGCAAAAGCTGTTCGTTTTGATACTTTCACATCAGTAGATGCAACCTAACCAGATAGGTGGATGTTTGAAGAGTAAAAATACTTTTTAAAAATGATAGAATGGCAGCAGAAATAGAACTAGACAAATTTCAGATAGGTGAAGTCAAGAGCTAAGGAAACAGACTGAAGAAGCTGGTCAAAATAGGGAGCACCTATCTAATCCTGTTCCTGTTAACAGCGGTGTACGCCAAGGCAGCATACTAGGACCAACATTCTTTATATTCTATATAAATGACCTTTGCGAACACATTACAAGTGACTGCATTCTTTTTGCCGATGATATAAAACTCCGCAACACCACCGACATCACTGCTACCCTCCAAAAAGACCTTGACTCTGTGTCAGAATGGTGAAACATCTGGCAACTCCAAATTTCAACCAAGCTCTGTCCTGCACATTGGCAAAAAGAATCAGAACACCAAATACAAGCTGAATAAACAAGACCTTGCAGATGACCCTCACTCTGTCAATGATCTTGGAATACTCATATCAAATGACCTAAGTGCAAAGCCCATTGCAACAACATTGCCAAAAAGGCTTCAAGAGTTGTTAACCTAATCTTACAGTACGTAGCTTCTTCTCCGGTAATATCACACTACTAACCAGAGTATACAAAATATTTGCCAGACCAATCCTTGAATACAGCTCATCTGTCTGGAACCCACATTGCATATCGGACATAAATACATTAGAAAGTGTCCAGAAATACTTTGCCGAAGAGACGGAGTAACGACACGGACACAAGAGCTGGATTTAAACTTGGGTCATTTTTATTAATTAATAATTTGCATAATTTATTTAATTAAATTAGCATAAATTAGCATAAATTAGCATAAATCAACATGCTTAACTATGACCCAAACAGTGGACCTGCAGGGTCAAACAAATACTTCCGGGGCGGAAATGACGTAGCAAATCAACATTCCTGGGCAACTATGGGCGTAGCTCGATGCTAGTCCAGGTGAGGGACCTCTCCCTCACCTGAGACCCTGCCATGCTCTCGCATGAGGGGAGTCCCGCCGGCGCACCCCTACCCGGGGACTTCAATGTGCGGGACCCAAAGACAGGTTCCCCCCAACTGCTCAGGTAGCACCCCACCATGAGCTTGGAGAGAACCTGTCAATCATCCCCAAAGATGCCCAAGGGAGAACGCACAGTTGCTAACCACCACCCAGATTTCCGCCCCTAACCTGCCACGGAGCGGGGGTCAGATATCTATCTTGGCCCCCCGACTCCCCCCTCTATCTGCGCCAGCTCACGCAGAGACCGCTGCAGGTCCTGTAAGAAAATGGCGTTCCCCTGTTCTGACAGGTGAACGCCATCGGCCCGGTAAAGCCATGGCCGATCTACCGTGATGAGGGGATGGGCCACTACAACCCCACCTAATTCCCTAACTGTTTTACCCAGGGCCTTATTCACTCTACGCCTGACCCGGTGAATGGCCCTAAGGGAAATGGCGTCCCTCCATACGATCCTTGGGAGGATCTCTGACCACACCACTTGCGTGGTTGGCCACACAGTGCGAAGCCACCGCAGGTCTTCGCGCGCCTGGATGATCAACGGTAGACCACCAAGCAGGCATAGGTCATTGCCACCGAGGTGCAAGACCAGCCATCTGGGTGCGGTTATGGGCTGCCGCTCACCCAGTCCCATCTGAGCACGACCCTGGGTAGCCGCCCGCCCAGCAGCACCGGGTACAGCCCTGAGATGCCGCCCCCCCAGCAACGTCGGTAGGAGCCCCTCCCACCGCATACCTCTCCGGCCCATCCAAACAACATTGACCCAACGTCCCAATGACAACTGGGTCCCGATGGCGCTTCTGGCTGCTGAGCGGCCGGCCCAAAATACCATGCTGTGGCCACACAGCAGCGCCGTCGGTTTCTGATTGGCATGGGGACCTGAAAGAGGACACACAGAGAGAGGTTACCTAGCCTAAGCCCTGCCTAGGATCCTCGGCGGGCCTAACATAACCCAAATATGCCACCGACCGCCAGCGGCCGATCTCCCGAATCCGATGGGCCGGGAAACCAGAAAGCGCCGCGCTAGTGGTGGCGCCGATACGGAATGAATGCGTTCCATATCCGGCGGGATCCATGCCCACCTGAGCCATTGCCTTAGACACTAAAGCCCAGAATTGATAACGGGTCAGGGGGGTACCGTCCTGGTGCTTAAATAGGTACCCTTGCCCTGACCCCCTTAAGGCACAAAATTGCTGCAAAGCGGCCACCGGGCATACAGACTGATCGGTGGCTGCACTAAGTTCTATCTTAACCCCTCTGTGCAACTGATCTGTCTTGGAATGTCTCACCAAAAGTGAGACACCCCCTTGTCTAAAGGCCAGATCAGTGAACTGGAAGGCACGGAGCGACAAGTCAGCCTGTGAGGAAGCTATTGCCTCGCTGACCCTAAGGGCCCAAAAAAACATTACACAAGTGGCTGCCCTAAAAAGACGGGCCTCGTACAGAGAGGCACACAGACTGTCCAAGGCCTGATTAATCAAGGACAGCTGCTGAACCGTCAGGGCCTGACGAGTGTCAGAAGGGACCCCCTGTCGCTCCCTCAACCAGCCTTCCAGCATCTTCCGAATGCGGAAGTCACCAGAAAAATCCTTGAAGCCCCCCGCCTTGGACAGAAAGGCGAGGCCGGCTAACCTGGACCTAATAGTCCTAACTGAAAGGCCACGCTGCCTCAGCAGGACACAATATTCCGCCAGGTGTTCAACTGGGGCAGGCCAACTATGGGGGTAACCCTTACCCTGCCTGAAATCCCCAAACTCCTTACCTGCACTCTGGTAGGCCCGCAGGGTGCCCGGTGCTACCGAAAGGGCGATCGCCCTGGAGGCCTCGTCTCTCCAACGCTCGGGAGCCCGCCCAGGCTCCAAAGGTGGACTGGGAACACCTCCGGCGACTCCCGTGCCCACGGGGCCAGGGTCCGAAACCTGGACAACTGACCACGGGACAAGGCGTCAGCCACACCGTTATCCAGCCCGGGGACATGTCTGGCCAAAAACAAGGCGTTTAGGGACAAGGACTTGTGCACAAAATGGCGGACAAGCCGCATGACCCTGTCACTCTTAGAGGACAGGGCATTAACAACATGGACAACCGCTAGGTTGTCGCACCAAAAGTGCACAGTCTTGTTCCTAAACTGCTCCCCCCAAAGCTCTAAGGCCACTATCAAGGGGAAGAGCTCCAAAAAAGTCAGGTCGTTAACCAGAGAAGAGGCACTCCATTCCGGAGGCCACACCGACCAGCACCACTGGTCACCTAGCACTACCCCAAAACCACAAGTCCCCGCAGCATCCGAGCAAAGCTGCAATTCAGCTTCCAAAAGAAGCTCATGCCTCCAAAAAGACAATCCATTAAAGTGCTCCAAAAACTCCCGCCACACGCAGAGGTCAGCCCTGACTCCTGCGCATAAGCGGGTACGATGATGGGGCAAACGCAGCCCCTTCATCGCATCATACAACCGTCTGGAAAAGGCCCTGCCCGGCACTACTACCCGACAAGCAAAATTAAGGATCCCGGCCAGTTCCTGGAGCTGCCGAAGAGTCACCTTCCTGCAGCCCAGGACCGCCTCCAGCTTGCACCTGATTTTTTCCAACTTGTCCAGGGGCAATCTAGAAGATTGCTCCTCTGAGTCCAATTCAATACCGAGGAAGGTAATCCTGGTGGCAGGGCCTTCGGTCTTCTCAGAGGCTAAAGGCACCCCTATCTGAGCACAAAGGGCTTCGAAGTCCCGCATCAGCGCAAAACATTGCACCGAGTGCGCAGGCCCTGCCATGAGGAAATCATCAAGGTAGTGAACGACAGAGCCCAGGCCACTACGCCTCCTGAGCGCCCATTCCAAGAAGGTGCTAAAACTCTCGAAGAGAGAGCACGAGACAGAGCAGCCCATCGGCAATGCCCTGTCTACATAAAAACCACCTTCGAAATGGAAGCCCAGGAGCTCGAAGTCGTCCGGGTGTATGGGGAGGAGCCGGAATGCCGACTTAATGTCGCACTTACCCATAAGGGCTCCAACCCCACACTTCCTAACCATGGACACGGCCGCATCAAAGGATGCGTACCGCATCGAACACAATTCGTCAGGAATGAAATCATTCACTGACTCCCCTTTAGGGAAAGACAAATGGTGAATCAACCTAAATTCACCACTCGCCTTTTTGGGGACCAACCCCAGAGGGGACACCCTAAGATTCGGAAAGGGTGGCTCCGGGAAAGGCCCAAGGACCCTGCCCTCGGCCACCTCCTTCCCAATCTTGGCCCTAACAATGTCCTCATGTCCGACAACCGATCTAAGGTTGTCGGACATGAAGGCCTTCCTGACCCCCACATAAGGGATCCTAAATCCCTTAGAAAGACCTAGCAAGAGAGCAGCCGCTCTCGAGCGAGGGTGGTAGTCAACCAACCAACCCTCAAGCACAGAGACATTAATTGGGCTGGGCCCCTTTTCCCCCAGCTAATGCGGGAGGCTTTCCTGGACCCCCACCCTTCTTTTCCGCCCCCTTCTTGGGGCGGGGGCAGACAGCAGATGCATGGGGGCCCCCACAATTCCCGCAGGCATGCTTATATTTGCAAAAGGGACGAAAACACGCCCCTTTCGCAGCAAATTCATGACAGGCGGGTGAGGCCCCCTTACCAGCCGCCCCAGGAGTCACCTTGGCCGGCGTGACCACCGCAGGCTCCTCCTCCATGAAATGACCGCTGTTGGTCCGCTCACACCCCTCCTTGCCAGACATATGCGTGGCCCTGAACCACAGGTCCGGTACCACCATATCCCACGGCAGGTTGGGCTCCACAGCCACCCTCATCCTAAACCCTTTATCATAATGGCGCCATATGGTGCCTTTGTATTCAAAATTAGCCCTGGCGATCAAATCAATATACTTAAGCATCGCCGAGGCCATGGCTGGCTGCCTCTGAATCACCACTGACGCATATGTCAGAAAAGCGTACAGCCAGGAGCTGAAGCACTTGGTGACCTTTGTTTTCTTGGGCTTTTCCCCAGGAACTACTTCTTTCTCTTGTTTAGGGACCTCCCGATTGAGCAATGAAAAAAGGTCCACGTACTCCCCCCTCCAAATGGCCTCCTTCACGGACGGGTGAAGGTGGTACCCTAAAGGGGTGGCCGGCAGACCACACGGAATGGCCCCCGCCTTAATACTGGCGAACGGGTCCCACACCGTGGTGGCCCCTGGCCCTAGCACCCCGAAACCTTGGGGATAGGCCATCAATGGAAGCGGGGGCATAACAGCAGGAGCTGTAGGGGTCCAACCCCCCACCCCGGGCACCCCGGGCACCCCAGCCCCCACCGGCCCGAGCGGCGGCGCCGCGCCAGGCGCAGGCGCCCCCACCAACGGGGCCGGAGGCGACCATACCTGCCCGCATGCGCCCGCCTGGGGCCCCCCAAAGCTAACCCCATTTCCCAGCCCCATCGGGGGAAAACTCGCACCAGCCAGGGGGAGAAATGAAGAATGTGTATTGTGTGGTGCAACCTCACCTGCCCCGTACGGGGTTGAAGACATCCAAGGGGGCCCCACCATCGCGGGGCCCGGAAAAGCCGTCAAGTGCCCCGACTGGGCCTCCTGCCCGGTATGGGCCCTCTGCCCGGTATGGGCCGTCTGTCCGGCCTGGGCTGCCGATGGAGCTCCTCCCAACGCCGCTGGTACCTGCTCGAGGGCCCCCCAAGGGCCCGAGCCGCTCCGCCAGTGCTCGAGCTCATCGAGCCTCTCCAACACCCTAGCCCAAGAAAGAGCAGGAGAAACATCAGAGTGAGGGGCTGCAGGTAAAGGACCCACCGCCCCCTCCGCAGGCACCACCCCAGGGGCCCCTTCCATACTTGCCCGAGCCCGGGCAGAAGGCCTAAGGGCCCTCCTGGGGCGCGTAACCGCAGGCTGAGCCACAGGGGCCCTGGCTTGCCTCTTCTTTGGGGCCATGCCACCTGTGTAAAACGCTAGAAATGAAGAAAAAACCCTTTTTTCCCCAAAAAACCCCTGCAGCAAGGCCCAAACCTTGCCAGGAAAATCACCCTGGGGGATTAAACAATAGAACCCCCCCCCCCCTGGAGCGGCAACAGGACCCCTTACCCCAGGAACCCCTGTGGACCCCAAGGCCAAGAACCCCCTGAACCCTGGGCAAGGCCCAACCAGACCCCCCTCCCAGCCGGGAGCGAATCACCACTCCCCCTCGGGCCCGAGGGGGACAAGGACACCAGCGCCGCTGCTCAGAAGCTGCTCCGGAGTCCAAGGGCACCGCTGGGCCTAGAAGAAAGGCCTCTTCACTGGATCCAAAATGGCGGCCGCAACACGAGGCCACCACAAAATGGCTGCCAGGAGCAAAACTCAAATGAGTGTCTGCTCCAGCTGCCGGTCCCAGCGAAAAGGCTTGGCCCAGGGCCTGCAGGCCCTTAAATAGGGCCTCCAAGCCCCGCCCCTGACCGGCAGCAACGTCAGGCCTCGTGGGCCTGATTTTCGGCCGAAATCTCATCTCGCGAGATTTCGGCCGAAAACAAGATGGCGGCCGCCATGAGGGAGTCCGGTGTCTGCCCGGTCCCTCCGGCAAAGGCTGCCAGCCGGTAAGTCGACCGGCGCTATTACTAGAAGTGCCCTCCACTCTTCTACTTGCAACAGAATATCTTACGCAACCAAACTTGAAATCCTGGACTTAGAAAGCTTAGAACTATGTTGCCTTTGCCATGACCTAAGCATAGTTCATAAAATTATATGCTACAACATCCTACCTATCAATGACTACTTCAGCTTCAACCACAACAATATATGAACAGATACAAACTCAAAGTGAACTACCCCAAACGTGACTGTAGAAAATACGACTTTAGCAATAGAGTGGTTAATGCCTGGAACTCACTACTTGACTCTGTGGTTTTGTCACCAACTCCCCAAAACTTTACCCCTGGACCTCATCCAATTCCTAAGAGGTCAGTAAGGGGTTTGCGTAAGCACACCAGCATGCCTACTTTCCCAGTCCAATTGTTCCCTCTTATCAGTACCCATCTTATGTATATAAACAATGTTATATCTATTTACTGTATATTACAAATATGTACTTGACAAAACAAACAAATAAATAAAATAAATATGTATAAATAACATTGAGGGGTGAAATGATAGTTGTTTTCAAATGCCTGAAAGGATGTCATCTAGATGAAACCAAGATTTGTTCTGTATTATTCCAGAATGAAGGAGAATGAATAATGGATTCAAATTACAGGAAGACCAGGAGCAGATTGCTCCTTCTGCTACTACTGGTGCTCTGCTTGCGCAGCTTTGGGTGTTTCGTGTGTGCGTGCAAGTGTCCCAGCGTGATTTTGCTTCTGTGCATGCACAGAAATATGGTCCCAAATATTAATTGAATGGGATTGATAGAAACCTGACAAATGTGTGTGACTTTACATGATTTTGATTTTGGAGATGCTAAATCCGATTTTATTTTTTTTAATTGGCCAGCTGAAACTATTGTTTCCTTGAGAATGGCAAGGAAACATCATACAGCTCAAGAGATGAACTGGAGGTGGCTGGAGAGCCTAAAAAATTCAGCTAGCATTGCAAGTGATAAGGGATGCTGAGAATTGTAGTTCATTGGGATGCTGAAATGAATCCCAAACATAGAAACCACTGTGATTTTGTTAACAGCAGTTACATACTACAAATACATTTCATATCTTTACTCAGACTGTTCCCAGTTTCACCAGTGTTCAGTCAATATGCAGGACTTACCAACTTAGAATAGTTTTCCAGTAATTTATTCTAACACCGTGTCATATATTTATTCTATCCAGTATCCTCAGGAATTTGGAGTGGTTGGGGTTTTTTAAAAAAAAAAAATCTGGAAAGTCGTCAAAGTTTACATACATAGGGACATGTGTGCATGTGTGCGTTGTAGTACATTTTGCTGACACAATGGTAGAATAGATAAACAGATAAATCCATTTTTATTGTACCCACTAGCACATTGAGGAAATACATTTTTGCTGAATGTGGATGAACTTTTCCAGCATTTTGTAAACTGCAAACTTTATCTCGCAAGATGATCCTCACCACAAGAAAAATGTTTTGAAATTGCCTGAATTTGTTTATTAAATTATGTCATAGCCTTTCTTTTTCCTTTAAATGAAAGGAAAAGTAATCATTTCCAGTAGAGGCATGCAGTTCCAGCTATACTGGGTTTTTTAAAATCTCACTTGGTAAGGTCACCCAGGTCAGATTAATGCATTTCCTGGTTTTCCATTACATTGTTCCAGGAACAGCATTTGGTTGGTATCAGCCACATGTTCTCTGGATTTTATATAGATCAGGATCTATATCTCCAGATGCTTTGTGTACTGTCATTATTCTGTTCTTCTTTAAATTTACTGTAGCATGATGTTCTTTTCATTATCCTATGAAGCTACTACCAAGGAAGCAGTTTTAATGTTGCTAGTCATGCTATTATATTCTTTCATATTGGTTATTGTTGCTGCCTTTAGATATTCATCTTGCAAAGCTCAGCTGCAAGCCACCTTTGATATGTACCTACATTGAAGTGTCAGAAATAGACAATGAAATAAGTACATAATAATCTTCTAGGACTCATCTACACAAGGAAATCACAATGGACTACCGTTGGATAAGTAAATGGACTACCATTGGATAAGTAAATTATTAAACATCTGCAGCCAAGAAAGGGGATGTATTTTATTTATTATTTATAGAAATAACTTAAAGTGGCAGACATACCTAATATTCCTTCCTCCTTTTTTCTCCATGACAGAAACCTTATGAGGTGGGGTTGGGCTAAGAGAGAGTGAGTAGAGAAAAGCGACAAAGATGATTGGGAGATTGGAGGCTAAAACATATGAAGAACAGTTGCAGGAACTGGGCACGGCTAGTTTAATTAAAAGAAGGACTAGGGGACACATGACAGCAGTGTTCCAATATCTCAGGGGTTGACACAAAGAAGAAGGTGTCAAGCTATTCTCCAAAGCACCTAAGGGTAGAACAAGAAGCAATGGATGGAAGCTGAACAGGGAGAGAAGCAACTTAGAACTAAGGAGAAATTTCCTGACAATCAGAACAATTAATCAGAGAAACAGTTTGCCTCCAGAAGTTGTGAATGCGCCAACACTGAAGGTTTTTAAGAAAAGATTGGACCACCATTTCTCTGAAGGTTTCCTGCCTAAGGAGGAGTTGGACTAGAAGACCTCCAAGGTCCTTTCCAACTCTGTTGTTGTTGATGATGTTGTTGTTACTATTGCTATTGCTATTGCTATTGCTATTATTATTATTATTATTATTATTATTATTATTATTATTATTACAGTGTGACTGGCCCAAGGTCCCTCAGCCAGCTTTTCTGCCTAAATCAGGATTAGAACTCATTACTCCTTGACTTCTATCCTGATGCATTAATGTAGTTGTCCTCAACCTTTTAGCTCCATGGACTGATGGTGTGTGGGTGGTGGAAATAGTTTCGCATACCCAACCTAGATACTGTGTATGCATAAATGAAGGTGCACACACTCGCCTGTTGCTTGTATGGTCTGGTTTCCAACAGGCCGTGGACCAGTTCTGGAGAATCCCTGCCTTAAGCACTAGAGCAGTGATGGTGAACTTGTGACATTCTTGTCAAAGGTAACATGGTACAACATTTGGAGTGATATGCACCAGTGTTCACCAACACCCAGCAACTATTCTCAAAAGCACACCCCATTCTTGTGTAACTTTTGATGGCTGCAGTAGCCACATAAGAATTTGGTGTGGTGTTGTACAACCTTTGGAGCCTCTGAAATTTTTTTTGAGAACAGGGTGCGCTTTTGAATTATTTGTTTTGATGTTGTGGAGGCCACAGAAACACGTTCCCTGAAGCCTTTGGAAGAACGAAGGCTGCGTGTGACCTGGAGCAGCCTCAGGTAGACCACAGGCCCTGTCGACAGAAAGAGAACAGTGCTTGAAGGTAAACAATGCATGGAAGATTCTAAGGAGCCCAACTATGTCCTTTTCTCTTTTACCAACTGCTGTTTATGGGAAAAAAGGGGACTCTACTTCTGCTGTTTTCCCAGTAAGAAGAATTTAATAAAGACTTCAAAACATTTTCAATTAAAATGACTGAGATGCTTGTTTGTCTGTCTGTCTGTCTGTCTGTCTGTCTGTCTGTCTGTCTGTCTGTCTGTCTGTCTATCTATCTATCTATCTATCTATCTATCTATCTATCTATCTATCTATCTATCTATCTATTGGATTTGTATGCCGCCCCTCTCTGTAGACTCGGGGCAGCTAACAACAATGATAAAAACAACATGTAACAATCCAATCCAATACTAAAATAACTAAAAAAACCTTTATTATAAAAACTAAACATACATACAGACATACCATGTGTAAATTGTAAAGACCTAGGGGGAAAGAATATCTCAATTCCCCCATGCCTGACGGTAGAGGTGGGTTTTAAGTAGCTTACGAAAGGCGAGGAGGATGGGGGCAATTCTAATCTCTGGGGGGAGTTGGTTCCAAAGGGCCGGGGCCGCCACAGAGAAGGCTCTTCCCCTGAGTCCCACCAAATGACATTGTTTAGTTGACAGGACCCGGAGAAGGCCCACTCTGTGGGACCTAACTGGTCGCTGGGATTCGTGCAGCAGAAGGCGGTCCCTGAGATAGTCTGGTCCGGTGCCATGAAGGGCTTTATAGGTCATAACCAACACTTTGAATTGTGACCGGAAACTGATCGGCAACCAATGCAGACTGCAGAGTGTTGGTGTAACATGGGCATATTTGGGGAAGCCCATGATTGCTCTCGCAGCTGCATTCTGCACGATCTGAAGTTTCGGAACACTTCAAAGAAGAAAGAATGGAGTTTGCATTTTGATTTCCCTATGAACATTCACTGCATGAAAAGAAGTCTGCGAGATGTTTTTAAAGACCCTAACGGCTACATAAGAGGACCTTTGGACATTGAAGCACCTCATGCTGTTATGCTGCTTGCTTCATGATATCATTTTCCATTTCCATTGATTTTTTTTATTTAAAAAAACTCCTATCCATTGCCAGATTTTTTCACCACCCTGTGGAAAAGCAATGATTGCATTCATTTGCCACACTCGCTCCACTCTCCTCAGATATGATCTTTCCTTGAGCTGTGCACTGAGGAATCTTTGTTCGCATCACAAAAACTTGTAGAAAAAATTCCTCCTCCTGGAACCCACTGCCCTCTGGAGATAACATCTTGAGCTGAATTCCAGAGGCCAAACAGAAACAATATTGTTGCCAATTATTTGTAGCCACGAGTTTTCTTTCTCCTTCCCCATCCCTGTTTTGCCCAATTAACATAAATAATTCAAACAATAATCACCTGGACACATATATGTATTTTTAGGGATCAGGAGAGAATAAGGTCAAATATTTTCTGCCTTTATAAAGCCAACCCTCCTGACAACCAGATTGGCGTGGTAATAATCCTCAATTTGTTTGACCAATAATCAGTGTTCCCTCTAAATTTTTCTTGGGGTGGGCGGAAAAGTGTAGTGTCTGAGCAGCAGTCCCTTCGGGACTGGGCGGCACAAAAATAATAAATAAACAAACAAACAAACAAACAAACAAACAAACATAAAAAACCCACCCTGTTTTGCCTCAGAGAATTTCAAAATAAAATACTGTACTGTGTGTCTATAACAGTGAGCTCATAATAGGGCAACTCTATCAATATCAAAATGCCACTTAAATAGTTGAGCTAGTTTCAAACTAGATTTTAATTTTCTTTCTCTCTTCCTTACTCCCATTCTTTTGCTTTCTCTTTTCCTTCCTCTCTTTTTTCTATCTGTTTCTCTCTCTTCCTCTCTTCCTCTCTCCTTCCCTCTCACTCTTCTGGGCAGGTTTGAAAAACTCTGAGTTGATGATGATTTTTAAGTGAGCAATTGCTCACTGCTCAGCTTAGAGGGAACTATGCCAATAATCACATATTGTGTGAGGTTGCCTAAATCTGCAAATTCGTGAAGTACCCCATGGCACAAAAGACACAAGATTTCATCCCTGAGTTCAAGAGTGAGCCAGTGCTAAGGCAACTAAGTCCACAATTTGAGAATCATTATTTTATTTCCCAGTTGGGAGAGCTAACCCATAAACACCTAGCCCATAAACATTACTGATAGATTTTAACTTGACCACCTTAAGAGTTGGAGCCAAAATCAGTCAGGTTTAGGTTTGTTCCCTAGCAGCAAACTGCTAGGAATTGGACTTCAGCAATTTCTAAATTAGGAAATTAATTTGCATTGGAATTTCCATGCATTTTCTATATCCTTGGCTGCATTTATAGCCTGTATACTGCACGAATCAAAAATAGGGCTGTGAAAATATTTACTGACCCCTTACATCCTGGACATAAACTGTTTCAACTCCTACCCTCAAAACGTTGCTATAGAGCACTGCACACCAAGACAACTAGACACAAGAACATTTTTTCCCCAAACGCCATCACTCTGCTAAACAAATAATCTCCTCAACACTGTCAAACTATTTACTAAGTCTGCACTACTATTACTACTAGTTTTTTCTCATCATTCCTATCACTCATCTCCTCCCATTTATGACTGTATGACGGTAGCTTGTTGCTTGTATCCTTAAAATTTCTATTAATATTGTTTCCTGATTGCTTACTTAATCCCCATGACAATCATTAAGTGTTGTATCTCATGATTCTTCACACAAACACACACACACACACACGCATACATACATATATGTTCACTTAGAGCATATGCACCAAAGACGAATTCCTTGTGTATCCAATCACGTTTGGCCAATTAAGAATTCTATTCTATTCTATTCTATTCTATTCTATTCTATTGCCTTGTCTCTCAATACAAGCCAGAGCTACTTTGTGCAAGAAGAGAACTGTCTTTTTGGAGGAAGACCCAAAACCTAATTTAAGCCTTAGTTCACCAGAATGTCTCCTTGAATGCAATCTTGAAATATTTCAAGCATTTCAAGAAAAGCATCTTTAAGAGCACATAAACTACTTTTCCTTCATCACTGATACCTAAACTCAGGCTTCATATACTGAAGATTAGGCAGTGCCTTTCCAGGTCAAAGGTTATGACTTCTATACAAGCCTGACCCTAACTCTGAAATGAAGTCCTGATGACAGGAGCTCCTCATAACATAAGAATTCTATCATTATTGGGTGATGCTTCTGACATGCTTTTAAGCCTCCAACTGAACACACCAATGAAGAGGAAGCGCCAACCTCACCCTTTTTATTGGTAATTGATTCCACCAGCTTTTGCAGTTAGGATCCCCCCCCCCATAACATTCAATTAAAACTTGTTTTCCTTTTAGTTCAATCCATTATTCTATGTGGAATAAGACAACGCAAGGTTTGACCTCCTTCTTTGTGGACAATCCATATACATGATATCCTTTCAGGTATTTGAAGAATGCCTTTGTTTCTTCAAAGCTAAACATACCCACTTTCTTCAATCCTGAGTATAAGTTGCCCTTCTTTGCTACTCTTCCAGTTTCACTGGTCTCTCCCCACCCTTAAACTGTAATGCTGAGAACAAACATATTACTCAAGTGAGGAGGAACAATTACTTCCGGTGACATGGAAATACTGCAGATGCTGCCTCAAATTACATTTGCCGGTTTTTTTAAAGCCATATTATACTACCGGCTCCTGTTCAGATTGATTTTCTTTGCTTCACTAACATTAGAAGATGTATGAGAAGAAGGGATGGAAGGAAGAGCAGGATATGTAAACATAAGAGGTGGGGCTAAGGTATCTGTCTGGTAAATAGTTTCAAGCTCTCATCCATTCACATGTTCAGTTCCAATTATGCAAAATAATACAGAACAATAAAATTTAATTCTGAAGTTTCCTGACTAGAAATTTGAAAGTTATGCAAGCACATCAACATGGCAAAATCAGCAAGCTTTTTAAGATAAAAGGACATATTTTCATTGAATTCTGTCGAATCCGAATAAATTATTTAGGAAATACATTTATTTGCCATGCTGTAGTCCAGCTATTTTTTATTTTTTTTAAAAAAATTACAATAAAAAAGATTAAAGGACATATTTTCATTGAATTCTGTCGAATCCGAATAAATTATTTAGGAAATACATTTATTTGCCATGCTGTAGTCCAGCTATTATTTATTTTTTTTTAAAAAATTACAAACTTAAAATATTCACATAATTGGTTATTTGTTGAGAGAAAAATAACCCTGATAATTCATAATTAAAGTGTAATAATTTTGCTATATTTATTCCTATTTAGCCATCTATGTTAATAAGTACTCAAATCTGTCAATGTCATAATTAGTATAAATCAGATCATTCCATGAAGGTTTTTTGAGAGGACACGTAATTATTTTTGTATTCAATCATGTTTGTTAAATGACCTGAACGTTCAAGTTCTTTGAATATTTTTATCTTTGGAATATGTGACTATGTTATTTTGGGCAGATGGACATAAAATTCCCTAATTCTTTTATACTAAAGTACATGTTTCCTTCAGGAAGAAAAATAGCAGTAACAACAAGAAATCAATTCACACTTATAATGAGCAGCATTGCAAAAATTAGAAATCATAATTGGATAAAATTAAGCAATTTTTACTTTGAGTGGGAGAAATTTAAGCATTTAACAAGAGTGGGATTTGGCTCAACCTTATTGCCACAAATTTGAAAAAAAACTTTTAAAAATTCTTATTTATATTATTTGTAAATCGGCACCCCCACACTCCCCCACACACAGACCCAGAGTAAGCCCACACAATGCCACATTAATTCTGTAACAAAATAATTGACGACGTTTGTAGCCGGGAGAGCAAAGGGGTGCAAAGAAAAGGAGCCCTTGGCCTTTCACAAAGTCCACATATTGTCTGGGTAGAAACTAAGGGAAAATTGAGATGACCTCTCTGCCTCTGTCCATTAGGGCCTGTTTGATCGTCATTGTCGCCAGGAAAAATAATTGCTTCCCCAGAATTCTCAAGTGAAATTATTGGCGTTGGATTAAGGTTAGAAGAAGGTCTCACTTGCCCCTTGCCCAATAATATCTGACCGTCCGTATCCAAGAGGAGGGGAGGCAAATTATCCATTCTTTGGCCAGGGCAGAGAGAGAGAAAGAGAGGAGGGGACTCTATCTGCAGCAGGAAACTGTCAAAGAACGTGGGAACCCTGCCCGCCCGCATTTTCGTTTCAGCTCCGCTGGTCAGAAGATTGAAAGCCCGGCTCTACCTACAGGGGTTCTGTGCTGAGGCCCCACAGGGCCATTCTAATCCACCCTCACCTCCTTTCGAATGACAGGGCAAAAAACAAAGCTTACGGCCTTCCTATGGCTTAGCATTCCTAAGAAACAACAACAACCAAGGGGGGAAAAATCCCTACCATAATTCTCTCTCTCCCCACCACCACCACCTCCTTTCAACCCCCAAACATCCTTCTTATTCTATTAACCCTTAGGAAGTCTTTGCAATTTTTCTTCTAGAATACCCAGGAATTAAAGAAGGTAAAAGAAAGAGCAGATGTGCCTGCGATGGGTAAAATGGTAGCGATGGTAAGGATTTTGCTTTGAATAGGCTTCGTCATTAGCTGTCACAAAGCGGAACACCTTTGCAGTTATTCCCTAGATGTTTTTTTTAAAAAATGAATCGTCCATGCTATTTCTTTCAATCAGAGTCTTACTGTTTACAGGAGTTTTTCTTTAAAAACAACAACAACGTGTATGTATTTGCTAAAATTATATCCTTTCTGTCCTCCCAGAGTGCAGACAGCAGATGTTTATTTACATTTTTTATTTTACCTTTGTTATTTGTATAAATAATTCAAAGCGACAAATATAACTAATACTTCTTCGTTCCCCTATTCCCCCCCCCTCCTTCATCCCCCTATTTGCCACACAGCGATCCTGTGAGGTGGGCTGGACTGAGAGAGACTGACTGGCTCAAAGTCACCCATCTGGCTTTCAGGGCTAGAATTCATGGTCTGTTTCTAGTTTGGTGCCTTAACCATTAGACCAATGATTCCCGACCATTTTTGGCCATGCCCCATCTAAGCATCTCTAAAATCCTGATTTCCGCCCCCCACCCCCATGACATATAATTCTTACTATTCAAAAAGTGAACTCCTACTCACACAGAGGAAGCCTAAAAGGCCATTAACTTGGTTTTAAACAAAGTTCCAATTGCCAACATTAAAAATCATATTGCCCCCGCTGTGGGGTGTGGGCCCCATGTTGGGAACCATGGCATTAGATCAAACAGAACATTAAACTCTTTCTTCCAATTTTATCATAGTAACAATCCTAGTAGATAGGTTGGGCTGTAAGACAATAGTTGCTTCTGTGAGTGAGAACCGGCTGGAAACTGGATGTCTTCAGGGCTAGTTCCCACTCCCTTAACCAGAACAGCATAGTTGCATATAAATAAACCTCCAAAAACTTTAGTTCAAATCCTAATGGCCATATAACTTTAAAAATGCTATTTGAAAGTATACTTTATTTGAAAAGTCTACAAAAACCAAATTTAGTTTGTGGATCACTTCTTTATGCCGTCCACTGCTCCAAGTATATCTCTGAAGGATTAAAGATGCCTCCAAAACTGGGTATATTTGTCTTACCTTGGTCTATATTTGTCACTGTAATGTTTCCAATCCACAGTTAAAAAGATGGGGCTTTTTAATGTCCTGTTATTTTCTTGTTCTCCCACCAAAATTTAGATATCATCATCAAATTTCATTTGTTCCCTTCTCACACCCAACTCCCCACCATAGGATAGTGAAACATAATTTTACTGAACAACTCTACAAAAATTGGGAAACAATTAGGACAAGGTATGTCATTTACATTCTCTTGGCTCAGTATGTATGTTCTGTATGTACGTACGTAATGTATCTATCTATCTATCTATCTATCTATCTATCTATCTATCTATCTATCTATCTAATGTATGTACCTACGTAATGTATGTATGTATGTATGTATGTATGTATCTATCTATCTATCTATCTATCTATCTATCTATCTATCTATCCATCTATCTGTCTAATATATGTATGCATGTATGTATGTATGTATCTGTCTGTCTGTCTGTCTGTCTGTCTGTATGTATATATGTATGTATGTATGTATGTATGTATCTTTCTATCTATCATCTATCTATCTATCTATCTATCTATCTATCAACATAGAAACATAGAAACATAGAAACATAGAAACATAGAAACATAGAAACATAGAAACATAGAAACATAGAAACATAGAAACATAGAAACATAGAAACATAGAAACATAGAAACATAGAAACATAGAAACATAGAAACATAGAAACATAGAAACATAGAAACATAGAAACATAGAAACATAGAAACATAGAAACATAGAAACATAGAAACATAGAAACATAGAAACATAGAAACATAGAAACATAGAAACATAGAAACATAGAAACATAGAAACATAGAAACATAAAAGATTGATGGCAGAAAAAGACCTCATGGTCCATCTAGTTTGCCCTTATACTATTTCCTGTATTTTATCTTAGGATGGATACATTCAGTTACTGTGGATTTACCAACCAGGTCTGCTGGAAGTTTGTTCCAAGCATCTACTACTCTTTCTGTAAAATAATTTTTTCTCACATTACTTCTAATCTTTCCCTCAACTAACCTCAGATTGTGTCCCCTTGTTCTTGTGTTCACTTTCCTATTAAAAACACTTCCCTCCTGAACCTTATTTAACCCTTTAACATATTTAAATGTTTCGATCATGTCCCCACTTTCCCTTCTGTCTTCCAGACTATGCAGATTGAGTTCATTAAGTCTTTCCTGATATGTTTTATGCTTAAGACCTTCCACCATTTTTGTAGCTCGTCTTTGGACCCGTTCAATTTTATCAATATCTTTTTGTAAGTGAGGTCTCCAGAACTGAACACAGTATTCCAAATGTGGTCTCACCAGCACTCTATATAGCGGGATCACAATGTCCCTCTTCCGGCTTGTTATACCTCTAGCTATGCAGCAAAGAATTCTACTTGCTTTCCCTACCTCCTGACTGCACTGTTCACCCAATTTGGGACTGTCAGAAATCACTACCCCTAAATCCTTCTCTTCTGAAGATATATGTATCTATGTATCTATTTATTTACCTATCTATATATCTATTTATTTATATCCTGCCTTCATTATTTTTTACAGACATGAAAGCTAGTTGGGTGAGCCTTGGCAAGTCACTCTCTAAGCCCAATTCACTTCATAGGGTGGTGGTTGTGGGGCAGGGCTGGATTCCTATTACTGCTGCTACCCGTTAGTTAGCTTGCGTGTGCGCACACACATTCCTGCACATGCAAGATAAGTGAAGCTGTGCACGCAGTGCAGCGATCACTACCGATGTGATGTCCTTTATTGCAGTGTTTCCCAACCTTGGCAACTTGAAGATATTTGGACTTCAACTCCCAGAATTCCCCAGCCAGCGAGTGCTGGCTGGGGAATTCTGGGAGTTGAAGTCCAAATATCTTCAAGTTGTCAAGGTTGGGAAACACTGCTTTATTGCACCAGTAGCAACCCACTACTGTTTTGGTGGAAAATAGGAGGAGGAAGGGGTTAGGTTTGCTGTCTTGTAAAAATAATAAATGTGGTATAAAAAAAGGAAGACATTTCATCCCACATTTCACCAATGAGATCAGGTCAATACAGATGTTTTATTTCTTCTAAAAGTCTGTAGAGATTCTCAGTGATCCAGGTCATGGTTGTCCCAAAGATGCTTTTTTTTTTCAGGGGGAACTGGATTTTCTTGGGTTTTTTTTCTTTGAAGATGTATCACTTCTCATCCAAGGAGGTTTTTCAGCTCTGACTGAAAAAACAAGGAAGTCCAGTTGCCTCCTGACAAAATACAGCTTTGGAACAGCCGTGACCTGGATGACTGAGAAACTCTACAGACTTTTAGCTATGCAATTTGGGATGAACATCCTTCATAGGGTGTGGGAATATGAATGGATTTCCAGAGGGATGGCAGACTACAGGAGCCATTGGCAGATGACCCCGAGGACACAGATAAACCTCCAAGCGCTTTATGTTTTAAATGAACAGCTGTCTGTAGCAGCGTTGAAATCTACTTACCCTCCTTCAGGGATGGGTAGCAGGCAGGATGGGGTGGAACGCAGTTCCACCGGTGGAAATTTATTTATTTAATTATTAGTTTTGTATGCCACCCATCTCTGAGGACTCGGGGTGGCTCACAACATAAATGAAGCTGTGTGCCCAGCTCCAACATACCATCCTACCCTCCCATCCTCCTCCTCCTTCTCAGAAAGCGGCAGGGAGACCAGCAGCAGCAGGAGTTGCAGGGGGCCCATTTCCTCCCCCATCTTTTCTCAACAGCTGATTGCCACCTGTTCACCTAACCACCCAGCCTGAGTCAGGGAGTGACCCAGGAAGGAGAGCGTGGGAAACACAAAGCAAATTGTCACCCCAGTGAGCGACACTGGTGAGGTTGTAAGTCAAGGACTTAACAGTTCACTTGAATGATGATGATCATTCAAGCCACTCCCACCAGTCACATGCCTGGCAAGCCACTCCCACCCAGTCACATGCCTATCAAGCCACACCCACAAAATAAGCCACACCCACAGTGTGGCAGTAAATATTTGGCTGCCCATTACTGCCCTTCCTTCTAGTTTGGAAGCACACACTTTGCATCGTCATATGTGATTTTTCACCCTCTGTACATGTGCAGAGGGTTTTTAAAATGAAAATGGTGACATCTGGGCAGATGGGTGGAGACTTGCACAACTGCAAGTCTTCGGAGAGGGGCGGCATACAAATCCAAATAATAAATAAATAATAAATAAATAAACTGCCCCTACCGGTTCTCTGAACCACCAGTAGCCACCCATACCAGTATGCCCGAACTGGGCTGAACCAGTAGCATTTCACCCTTGGTCTGAAGGGAATATGAAAACCTTCAATTCCCCACAATCCAGTCAGAGCTGAAGAAGCTTCTTGGATAAGAAGCGAAACGTCTTCAAAGACTCTTTCCTTCTCCTCACAAGAATATCATAGAGTGCTTTCTCCCAATTCTGGCAGTTCCACATGTATTTGTGAGACCAAGCATGGCAATTTTTCTGAAGAATTCCTGGAGTGCAACCAGTTGGGAAAATGAAGAAGGTTGGGATGCGTAGCTGAAGATAGGAATGGTGACAAGGAGGCCAAGAACAGAAGTACCTTCAACAATTCCCATAAGAGAGCTTATGGTGATGTGATCTACAGTAATCAAAAAAGGATGATGGTGATGTCATTAATAAACATTTATGGCGCTGAGGATTGTGCTGACAAAAGTATAGTAAACCACAGTTACTAATGAGCAGATTTTTGAATCTCTTTATATCTTTATCCAGTTTGCATTCTATCCATTTATATCCACAGCAGCAATGTTTAAGCCATCCCGAGTCCTCGGAGCGGGGCGGCATACAAATCTAAATAATAATAATAATAATAATAATTATAATAATTATAATAATAATAATAATTATTATTATTATTAAAATTGTTAGTAATACAAATATTGCTCATTCCCAATATTTCATTCTGAATAGTAAATCATGTAAATCTGGTCATTCTCATAGTATTCCATTTTCAGAAATCGATGAAAGATCTATAACGTTGGAAGAGAATAGTGACCTTCTCCTGAAAACTCTCTGTGTCTCTCCAGTCACAGCCAGAATCCCCATTAGTGACAGTTAATGTTTTCTAAAGTTATCTCCCAATTCTCCCTGTGCCAATGTAATCTAATGAGGAGAGGCTTTGGATCATCTCAACAATGGCTGGATGGCTTTACAAAATGGTGTGTGTCACATTGGGTGCAAAATAGTCACAGACTTTAACTGTTGCACCAAAAAAGACAAAATTAAAGTAGTAGTAGTAGTAGTAGTAGTAGTAGTAGTAGTAGTAATAGTAGTAGTAGTAGTAGTAATAATAGTAATAATAATAATAATAATAATAATAATAATAATAATAATAATAATTATTATTATTATTAAAATTGGTAGTAATACAAATATTGCTCATTCCCAATATTTCATTATGAATAGTAATATGAATCTTCTGCATGAAGGTATTCATAAATTCTCATGAGTAGCTAATATTTCTCATGTAGAAAGGAAAATGGAGGGTCTAGGACAGTGATGTGAGTGCTACAGGTGGCACGCGGAGCTATATCTGCTGGCATGCGAGCTGTTGCCCTAGCTCAGCTCCAATGTGCATGTGTGTGCCAGCCAGCTGATTTTTGGTTCACAGAGGCTCTGGGAGGGCGTTTTTGGCTTCCAGGGAGCCTCCAGGGAATGGAGGAGGGTGTTTTTATCCTTCCTCAGCTCCAGAGAAGCCTTTGGAGCCTGGGGAGAGCGAAACACTAGCCTATTGGGCCCACCAGAAGTTGGGAAATAGGCCATTTCTGGCCTCCAGAGGGCCTCCAAAGAGCCTCCATGGAGCAAGAGAGTCTGTTTTCGCTTTCCCCAGGCATTGAATTATGAGTGTGGGCACTTGCGCATGTGTGATAGCGCTCGCCGATGCTATTTCAGCCCCCGAGGGGGAAAAAAGGTTTGCCATCACTGGTCTAGGACTTGTACTACCAAAACAACCTGCTTATCCACAATAAATGTGTACAAATGCATTAGCATTCAAGCCTAAGTAAAACATTGCTAAAATAATTAAATGCACATTATGACATCATAACACATAACGTGGACACAAAGGTACATATGGAATAGAAATTGCTTTTTCAATGGAAAGGTCATTACATCCCCCTACTTGCTTTCCCCTTCCTGATACCTATCCTCTAATTCTCACAGAAATATATACATTGTCAAATTCTCTTAATTTGGAGAGGGGCATGGCAGACCCAGAATTCTTAAAGGCCAAATCTAAAGTCATGAACCATTATCAGCTGTGATGCTAGACAAAACTAAGCATTGGAAACAATCAAAGGTTTAAGGGACAATCAAAGGTCTAAGGGATAATTATTTCTTCAATTATGTTGAAGGACATTTTTTTCTTGTCACTATGTTGGATTGGAAAGGTCTTCTCCCCTCAGTTACTAACAGCATAACATGTGTACTTGGATCAGTGAACTCTTAAGTGAAAGAAGCCAATCTTGTTCCTAGAAATCTGATCCTTTTGGTCTGATTAGGAATAATTTCCTGCTCATAAGGTAGTGAACAAAAGACTCTTTCAGCTAGAAATTTAGTCAACAAAAGAAGAAAAGAGGTTTTGATGACTAGTTCTTCTATCTGATTTTTTTTCCTTTGGGGGAACTGAAGAAAAAGTGAAGCAAATTTTCATTTCTACAGAGAAGACACTATTTTTTTTTTATGAATGGCATGACATCCTAGGAGTGCATACAATATCCCTATAGCTGCTTTCCATTTCATATACTGGAGCAAAGAAGAACATAAGCTGTGTGTGCACACTTCAAAAATGATTAGGAAAAAATGTTTCAGAACTTACTCACCCTACCTCCCTGCTATTCATTACAGAAGTCTAACCTTTTGAAGATTTCATGCAAACTTGAAAAAGATGTTGTGTACTTTAAATTTAATAAGTGGATTCCTGAATTTTTATTAATTGGTTTAATTAGCTGAATTATTAATTATATACACCTTTCAAATTTTAAAACAATATCTTGCCACAATGATGAAAGAAACAGAGAGAGATCACATTACTCCAAATTACTAAAGACTTTTTTAAAAAAACTAGAGTGACATCAGTAGAACATCAGTAGAAAATCAAATTTATTTGGTTGCGCCTCTAATCCACCTTCTAACCTCAGCTACCACAGCACCAAGGATTTGGGCCTTAACAGTGATAAAGATTTCCTAATTAGGAGTAAGTTGTTTTATTAATGAAGAAAATCCAGCATTTTTCACAGAGCTAAAATAAGGTTGTAAAATTGCTAAGAAAATTACAGAGGTCAACCTCAGGAGAAAAGTTGTAGCACATTTTTGGCCTTTATTGCTATGAAAGATTGCCCTTGAAACAAGACCTAAGTGAATTGTGGTGTGTTGGCTATTTAAGTTGTGCTTGTTATAATGTTCACTCCTTTGTGGCTAATAGAGCAGAAAGAGGGAAAGGAAAGTTGGAACCAGCTTATAAAAACTCTTTTTTTTCCTGCTGCAACAATTATATTTCACAAAAAGATTTCTGCTGACTGATTATGTTGCAAATTTCTCTTTGCAAATTGCAGAACTATCAGGGTACTGAAAACACGAGGCTTGTTGTAAGTGGTGTGTTTCCAAAGCTGGAGAAGACCCTTTTGAGGTGTTTCTTGTGAATGGTCTATCCAGATGTTTCAACTTCCATCATGTCACATCATTGGGCCTGCTAACTACCAAAGATGTACTTCACAGCATTTGGAGGGCTACATTTTGGTCACCTTGCTTTAACATCACATTTTTAAAATGCAGAATTATGTATATGCCAGGACCCAACTCTGGCCACTATGCAACACCAGATGTGATCCAATTTTAAAGTGAAAAACAAAACTTATGTTCATGCCCTCTCCTAGGAAACCTCTCAATGGTATCTGACCAGTTATCTGATTGTGTCATCCAGTTTTGTAATCCCACACCATTTCCTTCTCAATTCGTATTTTGCAAGTTTGCAACTTTCCGCCACTTTTTAAAGCTAGCCCCATAGAGCACATTGCAATAATAAAGATGGAAGATGCTGTAGGTAAGATTTGTTTGTCTGTCTGTCTGTCTGTCTGTCTGTCTGTCTGTCTGTCTGTCTGTCTGTCTGTCTGTCTGTCTGTCTGTCTGTCTATCTATCTATCTATCTATCTATCTATCTATCTATCTATCTATCTATCTATCTATTTATTTATTTGGATGTATGTGCCACCCAACTCCCAAAGGACACACCCACAAGATGTAGATAATCATTGCCACATCTTGCTATTATAAGATGTGGACTCACTCAGTCAGGGTCATAGCTGGTGCATTAGGTCTCATTGAGAAAAAAACATTCCTCAACACATCCTGGTCAACCTTAACCTGAACTTGGAAGCTAAATAGGATTGGACATGGTTTGTACTGGATGGAAGAGCTCAAAAATATATACCAGGCTTTTGGCAACACCAGGAATTTCTAAGGAGGTAGGCAAAAACCATTTTCATTCTGACTACATGTTAGAACTTTTAATAAGTAAAGTGGAATTCCCCATCTTTTAATTCTAACCTGCTGCAATGCATAATGATGGCTTCTGCCAGGTACATATATTCATAATCCTAATGTGCAAAAAAAACCCAAAGCAATTTTCTGCTGAAGGAATCACTTAGTGGCAAACTCCAAATATTGCTCTTCAGTTATTTGCTTTAATACTGTTTTTTCCTCCAACTAGCCTACTCTTTGCTCTTGTCTTCTTTCTCGTCTAGATCCTTCAACAATACAGCTGTTCCTCTATATATATTCAAATCCATGCCCATCCCCACTCTCAAGCTACGTTAACAGACATCAGTCTCCATATTCTTCTGTTTGTTGTTGGAGCCCATTTCCTCACTTAGTTGGCTGGTTCGGAGGCAGAGAAAGGGTAATTGATGCTTCCAGAAAGTTTGTGTAGTGGAGAGAATGAATGAAAGAAGGGAGGGAGGGAGATGTATATATAGGGGAGGGAATGAATGAAAGAAGGGAGGGAGGGAGAGAAGGAAGGAGGGAGGGAGAGAAGGAGGGAGGGAAGGAGGAAGGGAAGGAGGAAGGGAGGAAGGAAGGAAGGAAGGAAGGAAGGAAGGGGTGCATGAAGCTCTTTCTCAATCTTTCACTTGTGTTTTGTACTCTCCTACAAACATGAAGAAAGGATTTGAGAAGATAAGTAGTGCCTTGCTGGATAGGACTCCTGGCCCATCTCTAATAGAATGTCTAACCGAAAAACAGAGTTGGAAGGGACTTCTGAAGACAAGCCATTCCACTGGGTTAATTGTTCTCACCGTTAGGAAATTTCTCCTTAGTTCTAGGTTGTTTCTCTCCTTGATTAATTTCCACCCATTGCTTCTTGCCTTGCCTTCTGGTACTTTGGAAAAAAGGGCTGCCTTCATCTTTGTGGCAGCCCATCCTCATATTGGAACACTGCTATCATGTTTCCCCCCCCCTCCAGTCCTTCTTTTCAATAGACTAGACATACCCACTACTCTCCAGCAGACAACTTTCAGAGACAGATGCATGGCCTTGAGGCTAATTGCCATGGATCCCCATGTTTTCCCTTTTAGTCCAAGTCTTTTTCAAAGCAGTACAGTTGATAGTCAGCAGTACATCTTGTGGTAGCAACTCCCAGACTTGTGATGAGACCTTCATCCCACATCATACAATCTGAAACTATGTTTGCCCAAGGTGAAGGCTTTTACCCACCACTCCACTAAAAATTAATAAAACCAAAACCTATTAAGATCCAGGTAGAAGGGGAACAGAAGGCAACTTGTAATATAAGGAAGCAGGCACCTCTGTTTAGGAACGTGAAGGAAGAAAAGGCACCCTGATATTCCAAAAAGCAATAGAAATGGAAATAATTATGTTATGAATTTAATATTCAATGAATTAATTTAAAAATTATATTTATTAATTATACTTAATTTAAAATTATAATAATTTTTAAATTAATTATTTCTATTAATTGGATTAGAAGTGTTTCATATATTGTATTTGTTATTGAAATGTTGTAAGCCGCCCCGAATCCATGGAAAGGGGCAGCATGTAAGTCAAATAAATAAATAAGTAAGTAAGTAAGTAAGTAAGTAAGTAAGTAAGTAAGTAAGTAAGTAAGTAAGTAAGTAAATAAATAAATAAATAAAAATAAACAAGCAAACAAACAAACAAATTTCAGATATTAGAAACATTCACTCCTCTTGCAACACTTGAATATTTTTTAGTTTTTTTTAAAGAGTATGTAATATTCTCCACTATTGAAGACAGTTCCTATAACTGAAGATACTATTATTCATAACAACATTTGAACTGCCTAACAAGCCATGACAGCATTCTAAATGGGATATGTTGTTTTAATTAGTATTTGTGTCAGAGCAGCCCCGCTTACTCCTTCCTGATCAGTTGGATGTACTGCTTTCTCCCTATTCTCCAAACATTAATAAAATTAGGAAAGTTGTCAATTTAACATCGATGCCATGTTTTTTTCTTCTCTGCAGTAATACAGGAATTACACAGATGGTCAGATTATACATTATTTCAATTTAACAGCTGGTGTCACGAAGCAGTAATTTAACCTCTACATTCTAACCATAATTCCTTCCATACTAATGTCACATATTGTTGCCATCACCTAAGTCTAGTGAGCAACATATTATCTTCGGCTCAGTTTGAAAGGGACTCGACCAATATATATTTGTATTTAACTTACATTAACTTTTAATGGAAGTCAGCCTAGAGTTGCAAGTCGTGGCAAGGTTTGCAGCAAATAAATTTAATCAATCAATAAATTTAATTAATCAATAAATTTAATCAATAGATCTAAGAAAGAAAGAAAGAAAAGAAAGGAAAGAAAGAAAGAAAGAAAGAAAGAAGAATAAACAAATAAACAAACAAATAGCCATTTTCATTTGAAGATTATAGCACAGTTCAACCCTGGGTCATATTCAAAGGGACATTAATGGAAGAATGGGACAACTCGCCACAGCCAATTTGCCACAGTCAACGCCCCGTGGTCAACTGTCCATGGCCAATTTACTGCATGACAACTCTCCATGGTCAATTGGTGGTTGCCACAGGACAACACACCCTGGTGAACTCTCCATGGCCAATGGTTAATTCACCAAAGCCAATTCGCTATGGGACAACTTGCCATGACCAAGTGCCACAGGACAACTCTCTACGGGGCAATTCAACAATTCAATTCAATTATTTAAAATAGTCAAAAACTTATTTTAATTTTTGTTATTCACATTTCATTTTGTCCTTCCTTTGGTGTCTCTTCTTTAACGATTCTATTCCACTATTTCTTCAACATTAGTATAACTTTTGTCCTGAGGTGAGTTGTCCCATGGCAAGTTGGCTCTGGCGAATTGTTCCATGACAAGTTGGCTATAGCAAGTTGGCTGTGGAAAGTTGGCTGTGGTGAATTGGCTGTGGCGAGTTGTCATAGACCCAGGGGTGGGCTACTGCCTGGATGGGGGGGACGCAGTGGGGTAGCGAAAATGGAGTTCCACCCCAGAGCACCCAATTTGCACTGAAAGATGTTGAAAGAAACTGCAGGGTGTCCTGCATAAGCCACGCCCACAGTGTGGTAGTAAAAATTTTGGTAGCCCTTCACTGCATAGACCCATTAGCAGAAGTACATATCTTCCAGTTTTCATAGATTTATGAACATGCTTCCCTATCCCTTCTTACCAAGCAAAATTCTCCTCTCTTTGTGGCCTTCAACACTAAAAGGAGTGAAGGCCCCTGGGAAATGAGATCAATTCAGTGGGCTACAGACCTAGTATGTAAGTACTTTTGGAACCTTGTTTTCTCCTCATTTTATGGATGACTCCATTTCATTCAGTGCACACCTTTTGCAACCATGCAATGGTTACAGTGTGCAATAAATAACTCATTACAATATTTATTGACTCATTTTAAAATATCATTGTGTTATTTTCCTTGTCTTCACCATTAACTAAATTTGCATCCCACTAAATTATTCAATTTTCAGTGATAAAATATATATTGCTCAAAAAATTGAAGAGAACACTCAAATAAAATACCCTAGATCTGAATGAATGAAATATTCTCATTGAATACTTTGTTCTGTACAAAGTAGAATATGCACAGCAGCATGTGAAATTTATTTATTTATTTATTTATTTATTTATTTATTTATTTATTTATTTATTTATTGGATTTGTATGCCGCCCCTCTCCAGAGACTCGGGGCGGCTAACAGCGACAATAAAACAGTGTACAATAGTAATTTGGTATTGATGATTAAAAATCAATTAATATAAAAACCAAACATACATACATACATACCATGCATAGAATTGTAAAGGCCTAGGGGGAAAGAGGATCTCAGTTCCCCCATGCCTGGCGGCAGAGGTGGGTTTTAAGTTGTTTACGAAAGGCAAGGAGGGTGGGGGCAGTTCTAATCTCTGGGGGGAGTTGGTTCCAGAGGGCTGGGGCCACCACAGAGAAGGCTCTTCCCCTGGGTCCCGCCAGGCGACATTGCTTAGTTGATGGGACCCGGAGAAGATCCACTCTGTGGGACCTAACTGGTCGCTGGGATTCATGCAGCAGAAGGCGGTCCCTGAGGTAATCTGGTCCGGTGCCATGAAGGGCTTTATAGGTCATAACCAACACTTTGAATTGTGACCGGAAACTGATCGGCAACCAATGCAGACTGCGGAGTGTTGGTGTAACATGGGCATATTTGGGAAAGCCCATGATTGCTCTCGCAGCTGCATTCTGCACGATCTGAAGTTTCCGAACATTTTTCAAAGGTAGCCCCATGTAGAGAGCGTTACAGTAGTCAAGCCTCGAGGTGATGAGGGCATGAGTGACTGTGAGCAGTGACTCCCGGTCCAAGTAGGGTCGCAACTGGTGCACAAGCCGAACCTGGGCAAACGTCCCCCTTGCCACAGCTGAAAGATGTTTCTCTAATGTCAGCTGTGGATCGAGGAGGACGCCCAAGTTGCGAACCTTCTCTGAGGGGGCCAGTGATTCTCCCCCCAGGGTAATGGATGGACAGATGGAGTTGTCCTTGGGAGGTAAGATCCACAGCCACTCCGTCTTGTCTGGGTTGAGTTTGAGCTTGTTGACACTCATCCAGGCCCTAACATCCTCCAGGCACCGGCCCATCACTTCCACTGCTTCGTTGGCTGGACATGGGGTGGAGATGTATAACTGGGTATCATCGGCGTATTGATGATACCTCACCCCATGCCCTTGGATGATCTCACCTAGCGGTTTCATGTAGATATTAAATATCAGGGGGGAGAGGACCGACCCCTGAGGCACCCCACAAGGGAGAGACCTAGAGGTCGACCTCTGATCCCCTACTAACACCGACTGCGACCGACCAGAGAGGTATGAGGAGAACCACTGAAGAACAGTGCCTCCCACTCCCAACCCCTCTATTCGGTGCAGAAGGATACCATGGTCGATGGTATCGAAAGCCGCTGAGAGGTAAAGAAGCACCAGGATAGAGGACAAGCCCCTGTCCTGGGCCCGCCAGAGATCATCCATCAACACGACCAAAGCAGTTTCCGTGCTGTAGCTGGGCCTGAATCCAGACTGCTGAGGACCTAGATAATTGGCTTCTTCCAAGGACCGCTGGAGCTGAAGTGCCACCACCTTCTCAACAACCTTCCCCATAAAGGGAAGGTTGGAGACTGGATGGTAGTTATTGAGTATGGCTGGGTCCAGGGAAGGCTTCTTGAGGAGGGGGCGCACAAGTGCCTCCTTATAAGGAGCCGGAAAGGACCCACTCCCCAAAGAGGCGTTGACAATCTCCTGGACCCAGCTCCGCGTCACCTCTCAACTGGCTGAAACCAACCAAGAGGGACACGGATCCAGTAGACAGGTGGCGGAACACACAGCTCCAATGGCCTTGTCCACTTCCTTAGGTGTCACCAAGTCAAACCTCTCCCAGACAGATGGACAAAGACGTTTAGCCCCAGTCACCTCGACTGACTCGTTGTCAGTTGACTCTGTTTTACAATTGGAGTCGAGGTCCGCTCGAATCCGAGCAATTTTATCTGCGAAAAATGTGTTAAAATCCTCGGCACTACTCTGCAAGGGCTCCCCAACTCCCCTCTGGTTAAGAAGGGAGCGGGTTACCCTGAACAGAGCGGCCGGGTGGGATTCCGCTGATGCAATCAAGGTGGCATGATACGCGCATCTTGCTGCCTTGAGTGCCACTTTGTAAGTCATAATATGAGCTCTTACAAGTGTTCGATCAGATTCGGACTTACTTTTCCTCCATCGCTTCTCTAGACGTCTCTTCTGGCGGTTCAACTCCCGGAGCTCCTCATTGAACCATGGAGCTCTACCGGGTCTAGTGCCGCGGAGAGGTCGCAGCGGTGCAATTTGGTCAAGGGCCTCCGCTGCAGCCTTGTTCCAGGCCTCATCCAGAGACTCTGCCGAACTGTGGATGAGTGCATCTGGAAGAGCCCCAAGCGCCTTCTGAAAGCCTTCTGGATCCATCAGGCGCCTGGGGCGGAACAACTTAATCAGCGTTGCTTCCTAAGTGGATGGTTTGATTTCACAGACGTTTGATTTACTTGGAGTTATATTGTGTTGTTTAAGTGTTCCCTTTATTTATTTATTTATTTATTTTGAGCAGTGTCATTCAACACCCATAGCAAGGAAAAATCCATTTCAATGAAATATTCCTAGTAAAATATATAAATACCTTTAGCCAACAACCCTAATAATGCTGAAACCAGCAGCATTAATATCTATATATTTTTCTACACCTGATCTTAGTTAAAATGTTGAAAAGTGACAGCTATCTGCAGAGCTAATCTTATTCAGATAGGAGAATTGCTATATTTTATATCAAGTTTAATTTGTTATATGGGAAAGTGATGGTGAACTTTCTTCTGGTTCATGAGTCGAAAGGTTGGGTGCACACTAGCAAGGGGGGTGTTCTCCCCCAAGCATGTACACAATACCACCCCATGCATGCACCCTCCCCCATCTTGCTGCCCCCGCGCATGCAAGCAGGGGTCACAATAGACTCCTGAAGCCTGGGGATGGCAAAAATCATCCAAACTGGGCAACCGGAAGTTTGGAAATGAACTTCTGGTTGGCCCATTGGGCCATTTTGCACCATCCCCCAACTTCAGGAAGCTTCCCTGAAGCCTGAAAACGACCAAACCGAAGGCCAAAAATTAGCTGGAGCTGACATAGGGCAATGCCTTGTCATATGGCTCTCCGTTGCCATCTGTGGCACACGTGCCATAGGTTCGCCATCACAGATATAGGATTTCTGATCAATGATCATGGCTACCTTTTATTCTCATTTGATTTCTTTTTTTTTTGCTCAATTAAAATAACTTTTTAAAATTTACTAGTTTTTAAAATGCTACAACCACAAATGGACACAAAGAATTTTACAATTTTTCCCCACCAAATTTGCAATTTAGGTATATCTGATGGACAATTTCCCTGAATCAGAAATTCTCCACCCATTTCAGAATGTCAGGAGACTGGAGAAGAAGAAGAAAGCAAAAAGAAGGAGTTGCTTCATTATGGGTTTTTTTTTGGGGGGGAGGGGTCATTAGTGTAGGAAACCTCACCTTTGGAGAGAAAAAGCATACAAGGACAATGTGGGACAACATCACAATTTATTTGAAAATATTTTTTGAAAATTCTTTTCTCATTTGAAACACTTTTGAAAACCAATTATCTTCCATCATATCTTCCTGAATGAGAACTGCTGTAAGAAAAAAAAAGAGTTAAATTTCCTGTCTTGCAGTAATTACAACACTACTGGTAGTGTTGATCACCTATAGGTATAGGTTTTTGTTGCTGCTTTGTGCTTCAACTAGTTAAAAATAGTGAAAACTTTGCAACATCACTCATTACCTCTCTCTCATGGACTGAAGATCAAAAAGTGATCAGGCTTTTTGATACTAGAAATTCTGGTAGTTGAAGTTGAAGTTTGGTCTAAAGATGCTTTTTTAAGAGGCAACTGGACTTTCTGGTATTTTTTGGAAGACATTCCATTCTCATCCAACAAGTTTTGTCTACAGAATTGAAGAAACTTTTTGGATGAGAAGTGAAACATCTTCAAAGAAAAAACAGAAAGTCCAATTGCCTCTTGAAAAGCACCTTTGGGACAACCATCACCTGGATGACTGAGAATCTCCATAGACATTTGCCAACTTTGGACATTCCTGCTTTAAGATCATTCTGCTGAAAAGAGTGGTGGTATGTTTTAAGTATAATACAAAAAACCCCATAATTTTCTAATGTTATTATCAGATTCAAATGTTAACTGCTTCTTGTTTTAATTTATTTGGTTTTTTTACATAGTTAGCCTTTTCTAGATTGGACTACAATTCCCATTTAAATTGGAAAACACTGATTACATTGGTTTACTGAGGCACAACCACAGAAGCTTCAGGCACCTTAATGCTAGAGTGTGGAGCATAGCAATAAGACTGATCGTTGCTCTCCTAGTGCTATTTCAAACTAATCAAGAACATATTTAGAAGTGAAAGTGTGAACTCAACAGAACTAAAGAATTGTTTTCTGCAGGGCTCAGAGTTGCTGAAGAAGTGCTTTCCTTCTATCAATTCTTCCTCTCTGTCCTACATCAGTCATATCATGTGGTATATATCAATGTCCATCACTGTTTTTGAGGGTCAGATTCTTTACAGCTTTGTCGTGTGTTTCGCAACAGTTTTCTTAAGCTGAAAATGGCCCAATACAAATTATACTAGATTTCATGGGTTTCCAATGTAGCACTATGATTGGAAGCTGGTCTGATGCCAGTTGAAGCCACAAGATAGCTCACATTGCTCACTTACTTAAACTTATTTCCAGGGGGCTTAGCTAGATAATTATCTATCCGAATGGTATAGAAATGTGAAATCTAAATTGGCTTCCCTTGGATTTCAGCCAATGCCTTCTTATTTCTGGGGTTTGAAAAGATTAAGCAAAGCATCATCTAAAGAATTTTCAAGGGTAATTATCAAGCAGATTTGGCTAAAAAAATCCAGATCTTGGTGCCACACCCACCATGGCCACGCCCACCCAGCAACTGTACAGAGAAACCCTTGCTAAAAAAATTTAAGCCAACCCCTGAGCCTATTTAACCACTTTTAAGTAACACACCATTTTTATATTGAATATTTTACTCGTAGTGTTTCAGAAGGCAGATCTATGAAAGTCAGACTTATCCTCAGGGTTCAGAGAAAGTTTAGATTTTTATATAGATGTTATTATCCTGCTTATTTTTCTGAAGGCATTTGTGTCAGCTGTACTATTCTGGGCTTGTCAAACAGATCAGATAGAGCTGATCTAGTGGATTATTAATGGAGAATCAGTTTGGTTTAATAGTTGTGATGCTGGGCTAGAAAGTGGGAGACTGTCAGTTCTAGTCTTCCTTTAGATATGAACGCTACTGCTTTCTCTCAGTCTAACCCAGGGGTCTCCAACCTTGGCAACTTTAAGCCTGGTGGACTTCAACTCCCAGAATTCCTCTGCCAGCTCCCACAAGCTGGCTGGGCTGGGGAATTCTAGGAGTTGAAGTCCACCAGGCTTAAAGTTGCCAAGGTTGGAGACCCCCGACCTAACCCCCTTTGTAGACTTGTAATTGTGTGAAATACAGGTAGGATAGACACTATGCATGGTGACTTGAATTGTAAAAAAAATAAAGACAGGATATACATGTAACAATAGTTTATTTTATGTTTCTATTTTTGTGGGGCAGATATAGAGTTACCTACTAGTTTACATGTGGACGAATTTTGTGGTTCAACTTATACAGGTTGCAGTATGATTATTGGCACCATTATGAGTTAATGGGACTCAGAGTTTTAGAGGATATCTGCTTTATGTTACCTTTGTTTTGTTATACTTCCATTCTGTTCTGTTTTTATTTTGTACTACCCACAGACTGTTGGAATAATGTCACACATCACAAAAGATGACCTTAGAACAGTGCGGAGCAATGCAGATTTCAATGACAGCCTGTATTTGTACAGAACCTGTAGTTTCATTTTAATTCCAGTCCTATGAATGAATTTCAAGGTTGAAATAGAATCACTAGCAACATTTGTTGCTGATCATGCTCAAACATATTGCTAAACCTTACATAAGGTTCTCCTATTTGCTGTGCTCAAAACTTCATGTAAACTATAGTTTGATGGACAGTTACACTTTTTATAGTCTTTTACTGGCAGGTTAGCCATTTGTACAAGATACTACTGCAAATTGATCGATAGATACAAACTTAAGCCTCACCTGCCCATTTCCTTCAGACACAGTTGGCTCTATCAATAGAAAAGTACTGTAAAACAAAATTAGAAAGAGAAATGTAAGAGAAGGGAGGAGAAAGGAAGGAAAGAAGGAAGGAAGGAGGGAAGGAGGGAGGAAAAGAAAGAGAGATACAGAAGGAAAGAGGAAAGAGAGAAAGAAAAAAAGGGGGAGGGAAGGTGAGAGAGAGGGTAAGAGAAAGAAAGAAAGAAAGAAAGAAAGGAGAAAGAAAGAAAGAAAGAAAGAGAAAGAAAGAAAGAAAGAAAGAAAGAAAGAAAGAAAGAAAGAAAGAAAGAAAGAAAGAAAATTTCCATGATAAGAATATTTGAATGAGTTTATCAGGTTAAAATCTGTTTTGTTGTGGTTTGCCACACTGTTGTTGTTTTTTCTGGGTCCCACATGGAGAGCAAACATGGCCTGGAAGAGTGTTATGTCAAGTACCTCCCATCATGCATTGTTGTTGCTCAGTGAACTGGAGCCTCAAAAAAAGTAATTCCTCATTTTCATCTTGACTAAGATTCTTCTTTTCATTGCTGCGAAGCTGCACTAATCTTTCATTCAGGGCAACCCACACCCTCCAGTTCCACTCGGAATTCTCCCTTTCCATCCAGCATTGTGTCCTTTCTCTGGGCTGCCTTCTCCTTGAAAGCTCTTTCACCAACAAGAAAGGGCCAGCTTCATAATGGCCGAGTTGGCCCTTTTCTTTTCTCTCTCTTTTTTTCCTGAGCTTCCGACTGAGCTTTGCTATTTAATCTTCTGGAGGCGTTCAAGATGTCACTTGCCTCTGATGACTGGAGACAAAAGGGAAATCCACCCAGCCTGAATGCCATGTCTTCTTGAATGCATTGGGTCTCCTTTGAAGGGGCTTTCTTGAAGTCTCTGGGTTTCATTGGCTGCCCTGGTGGCCTTCATGTGGGGGACTTTATGTGAAAGCGCATGTCCCTCCCTCCCCCCCTCTCTCTGTGGTGTGTGTGTTTGCATGTATATGTACATGTACCTGCTTTATAGTTGTGCCTTTCTATGACTGTCAATCAGTGTTGCTTCCTAAGTGGACAGTTTGATTTCACAGAAGTTATATCCTGTTTTTTAAGTGTTCCCTTTATTTTTTTGAGCAGTGTATATTTGAGGGTGACTACATGGTCACCAAACAGATCTCTCTCTCTCCCTCCCCCCTCCCTCCCCCCTCTCTCTTCACACAAACTTACACACAGAGAGAGAAACCTATTGTGTATGTGTTCCGTGTATTTCCCATTCAAATTATTTGTAGGATAAGTTGGTTAATCTTCTTTAAATATGTTTTTTTTAATGACTACCGGTGTGTGGATTGGGAAATAGATCAAATCTTGTCTTTTTATATTATGGATGTTTTTTTTGAAAATTGGTAAATGGCTGTCCTATGTCTTTAGAAACATGTACCTTACTGCGAAATATACATAAACCATAATTTTAACATTGTTTTTAGGTATAAAATTGCTTATTCATATATCCCTCCTTCCTTCTCAATGAAAATGATAACTGATGTATTTTCTATTGTCTTTCAAAGTAAAAATGATACATGAAAAGTCAGTCTAAATTCACTAAAATTTTGTTTGCTGTACCAAGATGTGGAGTCTTTATTTTCCAAGCAATACCTATATTAGTGTCAAAAATGAATGAGTAGTAGAGTATAAATGTGGCATAATGGGCCTATAATATGTTGCTGTGCCTGTTTAGGTCTGGCCTAATGTTTCAAAATATGTTGAAATATGTTGCCTGCTATGAGACCTGTTTAAATGTTTGATCTGCATGGATTTTGTAAAAACCACCCCTGGGATTGAAAACTGGAAATAGAGACTAAATTTACATTTTATAATGTCCTCACCACATTTCGGAGGGGGGAAATGTTCCACTCTTTTTAAAAAAAAAAATCTATTGTCTTGACAATTTTATATTTTCTGTGACTTCTTAACTCCAAAACTTATAAAAAATCCCCTGAAGGGGAGAACAGGACTTTTAGTATTTTACCGTATATAATTGGGAAAACACTGCACACTTTAAATAAGGGACAACTATGGAAAGTAAGGAGCTCCAATAATAGTATTAAAACTTCAATTTACTCAAATTCAATGTGTGTTTTAAAAGGTTAGCTTAAACTGTATTACTTGGATGCAATCTGATTCAAATTCTTAAATCAGATTGTGAAAATCTTACCTTTGCCACCGGTTCGCATCACGACATTCTGTGTGCGCGTACTCCGCTTGCATGCGTGCATCCCTTCATCCAATATCACTTCTGTGCATGCTCAGAAGGTGGATTTAGCCTGAAACACAGCTGAGGAGCTGATCAGCTGTGCTTCAGGCAAAGAAATAAAGGTCGGTATTAACCAAGATGTGGAGTCTTTATTTCCCAAGCAATACCTATATTAGTGTCACAGCACAGAATGAGAAGTCATCAAAACACCGGAAAATCAGCTGAATACTCAGGGGAAAAAAGATGGTGGTGAGCACAGACTGGCACAGACAGAACTGGATGCAAAATTACATCACCAGCAGGTCACTAGTGGTTCAGGCGATCTGGTCTGAATCAGGAGGAACCCACTCCTGCTCTGAGGTAGTAAACATTTTTACGTGAAAGGACCGCCCTTTGCTTGCAGTGCCGCTGCGGTGTCCTTTTTCGTAAAAATAACTGTTTATTTTTATGTGAAGACCTCCCTTTGAAGAAGCTGGGGAATCCCTCCCACAAAGAGATTCTGGGGGTGGAGTTTTGATGTCACCGGCAGGTTGCTAAGGACGCCAAGGTGATCACTTTCTGGATTCCATGGAATCCAGGAAGTGATCACCTTGGCGTCCTTAGCAACCTGCCAGTGACGACAAAGCTCTGAACTCCGAACATGACCCCGAACTGAAGTTTGAAAAAATTTCAGGTTCATGTTCGGCATAACAAACACCACAAAATTCGGTATGGACCCGAATTGTGCGGGTTCGGTTCGCCCATCACTAATGATGATAAAAGTAAATAGGAGTCCCTGCAGATTTTACTCTGCTGGTCATTGTTGACGATAGGGGGCGATACTCATCTCCATTTCAAGACCATTGAGCCAGTGCTTCCAAAGGCGTTTCTGTGATCATGTGGCTAACATGACATCACAGACCACTGTTACTTTCCTTATTTATCTACTTGCATTTGTATACTTTCAAGCTGCTAGGCTGGGATGGGGACAGAAGCTCACCCTGTCATGTGGTGCTCAGTACTCAAACCTAGGTTGCCAGCTTTCCAGCCAGCAAGCCTGGCTTCTTGACCACTGAGCCAGCATGCCGCAATGATGATAATACTGAGACATGGTGGTACAGTAGTTAAAATGTAGTACTGCAGGCTACTCCTGCTGACTGCCGACTGACCAGTTTGATCCTCACTGGCTCAAGGTTGACTCAGCCTTCCATCTTTCTGAGGTCGATAAAATGAGGACCCAGATTGTTGGGGGTAGTAGGCTGACTGTAAAACAACTTAGAGAAGCTAAAAAGCACTGTGAAACGGAATATGGGTCTAAGTGCTATTGCTCTGATATGGATGATATACGGTGTTGTGGTTCCGTCTGAGGCCCCTCAGGGAACGGCTGATCTTCTGTCGGTTTCTAGCTCAGAGGGAGAGGCTGAGGAACAGGAGGTGCAGGCAGACGAGGAGGAGGAATCCCAGGCTGAAGAAGAGGGAGGACAGCCAGAGTCCCACCAGGGGGAGCTCTCCCCAGCAAGCAGCCTGGATTCCTTAGAGGAAAGTGCACAAGCCATAATTGATCTGCGACAGAGAAGAGCTACTCAGAGAAGGGAGCAATTGGCTAAGTACTTTCAGCATTAAAGAGGCAACAGCTGGGTTTGGGTGTGGTGCTCTTTGGAAAGGCTAAAACCCACCCTTCCTGGCTTGTGGAGTTTTATCTTGGAGAGTCTTGGGACCTGACTGTGAACTTTGGCGTCTTGGAATCCTGGTTTGTGCCTTTGACTATTGAAACCTTGGGGGGGGTGCCAGCAAGAAGCTTGCTGTATTGTCTGGACATCAGGACTCTGCTGTAACGTATTATAGCCTGTCTGTTGGGAAGAACAGGTTTTCCTCTGTGTTTATTTTTTCCAGCTATAAAATACTTTTGGCTTTTACCAGAGTGTCTGGCTGTTTTTTCCAGTTGGTGTTGAGGTCTGGGGGAACCCAGACAGAACATACGGTATATTAAATTTATATGCCATTCAACTCCTAGCAATGGGTGGCTTGCAATTGTTAAAATATAAAAAATATTAAAAGCAGGATACAAACACACAAAAAGAGCACATAACAGAACAAAAAAGATAACAAAAGAAATAATCCCAGGAGGAAACAATTACAGTGATCCCTCGAGTTTCGCGATCTTGATCTTCGCGAAATGCTATATCGCGATTTTTCCACCCGATGACGTCACTCTCTTCCTTCCTTTCTCATCTTTCTTTCTCTCTCTCTTTCTCTATCTTGCTTCTTCCTCTCTCACACTCTCTTCCTCCCTCTCTCATCTCTTTCTTTCCTTCTCTCTCTTTCTCTATCTCTCCCCCTCTTGCTGGCGGGCGGCGGGCGGCGGGCGGGCGAGCAGGCGAGCAGGGGCATCAGCGAGGAGCCGGGGTTTCCCCTTTGCGTGGGCAGCCGGGAAGACCCAGGGAAGGTTCCTTCGGCCGCCCAGCAGCTGATCTGCTCGGTAGCGCAGCAGCAGCGAGGAGCCGAATCGGGGTTTCCCCGCACGCAAAGGGGAAACCCCGATTCGGCTCCTCGCTGCTGCTGCGCTACCGAGCAGATCAGCTGCTGGGCGGCTGAAGGAACCTTCCCTGGGTCTTCCCGGCCGCCCACGCAAAGGAGAAACCCCGGCTCCTCGCTGATGCCCGCCGCTCGCCCGCCCGCCAGCAAGAGGGGGAAGACCCAGGGAAGGTTCCTTCGGCCGCCCAGCAGCTGATCTGCTCGGTAGCGCAGCAGCAGCGAGGAGCCGAATCGGGGTTTCCCCTTTGCGTGGGCGGCGGGGAACGCAAACTCCACCATCTACGCATGCGCGGCCATAGAAAAAAGGGCGCGCATGCGCAGATGGTGTTTTTACTTCCGCAACCCTACATCGCGAAAAATCGATTATCGCGAGGGGTCTTGGAACGGAACCCTCGCGATAATAGAGGGATCACTGTATATCAATTGTCTTTGCCAAAGGCATGGGCAAAATGTCCCATCTTTAAGGCCCTTCAAAATTCTGGTGTCAAGGGGGCTATTCAAATCTGGAGGGGATCCTAATTCCACAGGGTAGGTACATTTCTAGGGCCCCAGTAGATAGCATTGTTTAATCAATGGTATCCAGAGCACACCATTGTTGCCAGATAGGACCGGCCAGGTAGATATTAGGAAATATAGATGATTCCTTGAGGATGGTCATGTTCTCATGGGTTGGGCTGGGTTGTATTGTGTTGTGTTGTGTTGTGTTGTGTTGTGTTGTGTTGTATTGTATTGTATTGTATTGTATTTCATTGCATTTCATTGCATTTCATTTCATTTCATTGCATTTCATTGCATTTCATTGCATTTCATTACATTACATTGCATTTCATTATTTCATAATTTGATTTAATTTGATTTGATTTGATTTCATTTGATTTAATTTCATTTCCATACTTTCTATATGATCTAGTGATTAAGGTTGGCTTAGAAACTAGGAGATGGTTTGTTCAAGTCCTGCTTTAGGCCTAAAAACTGGCTGGGTAACTTTGGGCCAATCACTCTCTCTCAACCCAACACACCTCATAGGATTATTATTCAGAAACTGGCAAAGGAAAAAGTATCAAATATGTTATCCACCATATAAAGGCATGATAAAAATCTGATAAATAATCTTTTATATTAATATTAGTATTATCATTGCCATTATTATATAGTGATCCTAAGATTTTAATTATAAAAATTTCCTGTAAACAAATTATTCTGTTTATTTGCATTAATCCAGCATAGAACATCCACCCACATAGCATGCTTCTATATATGCTTTATGTGATAGCATGCTTCTGAGAACCAAGGTTATAGCCCAGTGATGGTGAACCATTTTTCCTCAGGTGCCGAAAGAGCACGCGTGAGTACTATTGTACATGCGCAAGTGTCCACACCCATAATTCAATATCTGGGGAGGGCAAAAACAGCTTCCCCTGCCCCCCGGAGGCCTTTTGGAGGCCGGAAATTACCTGTTTCCCAACTTCTGGTGGTCCAGTAGGCTTGTGTTTCACCCTCCTCAGGCACCAAAGGCTTCCCTGGAGCCAGGGGAGGGTAAAAACAGCCACCCTCATCCCCCTGGAGGCTCTGGAAGCCAAAAACGCCCTCCCAGAGCTTCTGTGTGAGTCAAAATCAGCTGGCCAGAACACACATGCATGTTGGAGATGATGAATGGCAACGGCTCACGTGCCAGCAGATATGGTTCCGCGTGCCACCTGTGGTACCCGTGCCATAGGTTCACCATCACTGGTATAGACTGTACCTCCACTGGATTCAGGTCTAACTTACTTGTTGCCAGTTCGCTTCCTCCCATGCCTTTCCTAGTTAGACCTTTGATTCTGAGCCAATTTTCTGTAAGCAAATGCTATGCCCTACCCATGAGTCACCTGTAGTAGTTTGGAGAGCTGTAATGCTACATCATAACTTTCAGGAGGGGAAAGATAGCCAAGGGGATGTGCATAAGGGCATCAGCATGCCTACCATCCCTGTCCTACTGTCCCCATTTATATGTAACCATTTTATGTGTTTATGGCTATGTTTTGCTTATTTATATTCATTTATTTGTGCTATTTTTTCATGTGTCCATGTCAAGTTTTCCAAATACTTCTTGATTCTAGAATTTGCGTGGGATATATGGTTTGCACGCATGGTGGGTTCTAAAAACTTATTGCTATTGGTTTGTGTTCGCACTTGCGTGCATGTGCAATTTGTCTGCGCATGCAGAGAAGCATCTCAGGTGGGTGGGCGGAGTCTCCTGCTGCCGGCGCTACCAATTCACAGAACTGAGCAGAACTGGGAGCAACCCATTGCTGGTTTGTGTCCCTGTGATACTTGCAGAGTTCTACATTTTGTAGCAGAGCCACCAACGTTCCTTTAAAGTAATTTATTTGCTGTAGCAGTTAGCATTAAGGCCACGCACAGAGTTGCAAGGCTTTTAGTCTTCCTTTGATCAGTTGTTTCTTTCTTTTTTCCTCCTCCTTTTTTAAAAAAAAGTCTCTGATCACCCCAAGGTAATTTAGGAGACAAGAAGTGTTGGTCACAGTAAATGAAAGTGGCAACAATTTTACAAAACACAGGCCCAATTCAGCACTGGAAATCAAATGAAAAATACCCAACTTTCATCAAGAGGTGGAAAACATGCCATCTTTGCTAGAGATATATACAACTTTTCATTTCCCATATCAATCATGAGAACAAGTTGAAGTTCAGATAATGGCCAGTTCAATTTACTCTAATTGTTAAGGACTTAGCCTGACTGTTTGCATTACAGACTGTGGCCAGTGGGTTCTCAGTAGGGGTTTGCAGTCTACTCCATCCCATAACAAACCCATGTTCATGCGTCAATTCAGATCCATCACCCTGAGATAAACTGTGAATATTGTCCTTTGTCCCAGGCTGCATTCTTTCTTGCATTGTGTGCTGACTATTTAAGGATTTAAAGGCTCATTTGCACAACTCCTTTGTCAAAGACCTCCATACAGAATGAAAAAGTGGTGAGCGCCACTGTCTGGGTTATGCCCAGGAGTCCTTCCAGCCAAATCTACATACATACCTTTCTCTCTTACACAACAAATGCACAAATGCAGGCACACTCTTACACACACAAACACAATGCCAGTAGCAGTAGTAAAGTCTAAATCTTCTAAAGTTACCAGAGATAGATTATTTGTTTTCTTCTTTCGTGACTTCAACAATAGAGAAATATAAGGCAGCTCGGAAGCTTAGCTTGACACAACCCGCATTTACATCATTATTTGGAGAAGATAAATGTTACAGAAATAACTGGAAGGGAGCCAGGGACTGCATGTGGACAGTTTCATAGCCCAGCATTTTACAAAAGACTCTGCACAATTTTTTTCCCTGGGATTTAGATCTGATTTATTGTTATCAACACTTGTCTGTGGTTTGGAAGGACTGCCCTATTTAATGTTCAACAGAGCCCAAGAGAGCTGACTGAGCGATTACAAAAAGGATTAGCGTCCTAAGAATTAATGGAGATGGTATTTCTAGCTTTTATTAAGATCTTCAATATCTTTGCAGATCCCCTCTTTTTGTCTGTGGCCTCATAGGATGGGCATTTTTGCAGAAGCAACTTCCATCCTCTGTCAGCGGAAACCTATTTAGAGTGGGAGAGCAAGTAGTACCAAGCCAGACCTACTAAACTTTGGGTTAGAATAGACCAGTGAGGGGCAACCTTTTGAGCTTGGTGTGTCAAAATTCACCAAAAAACCGAGCATAACTCGGGTGGTGTGTCACCTTGAGAAAAAAACCATAATTTTGTGATATTTCTAACACAGTCAAAGCTTCACTTATTTACTGAATAGTTTCCTACTTTCAAAACCCCAAACAAGTGATCCACCAGGACACACACATGATTTACTCTGTCTGGCACACAAAGTAATATAATAATTAAGGGAACATGGGCAGGAAGTCATATATCCTATGGATGCTTCTATCTTAATTTATTGCAAGTAATGTTGATATTGAACCTAGATCCAAAATAATTAGGGTGCGAAAAGAAAAGAAATTCGAAGTCACGGAAACTTTGTCAGCTTTTTCAAGTTTTTGTTGCCTTCTAAATGTATTAGACTTCAACTCCTATGAACATATCATTTTGGGATTATAGGAAAAGTAGCCCGATATTTCAAGAGTCCTCCAGGAGTTGTGTGGCATATTAAATTAAATTAAATTTAAAAATACAAAAAAAAAAACCCTTTAGATAGAGATTCTTGTTCTATGTATCATGAGAGGAATTTTGCTTTTGAAAAATTCTTCCATTTCTGGTCCATCTTGCCCAGTCACACTTTTTTGTTTTGGAGGGGGGGGAGAAATATTACGAAACTGGCTTTAAAGCTCTGATATTTCAATGAAGGTGGGAGGGCCCCTTCTCTTCAGTTGCAGCAGCCCCCCCTCCTCATTCGGTGGGGGGGGAGGGTGTCCCCACAATCCCCTTGCTCTTCCACAAACCTGGCAAGGGAGACGGGACAGGAAAACAAACCCCACCGAGGGCTGGTGCAGAGCTGTCAGCCCCCAGCTGAGTAGGTGCCGGGGGGAAAGCCAAGGAATAGACCTGAGCACGAAGCCTTCCTTACCCCACTCCCCCTGCCTCACAATGACAAAAGACAGGAGGGAGGAAAACCCCCCGGGGGGGGGCTGAGAGAAGAGAGAAAGGAGACCCCCTTCCAGGCTTCGTCCCCTCAACGAGCCGAACTTACAATGGTCTCTGCCATAGTCTTGCCGCCGTTCCGACCCTTGTCCAGCAGCTCCGCCCCTTATTACCCGCCCTCTTTGCTGCTCATGCACCGGCAATACTGCCGAGTCACCGTTCCCGCCCGGTAGTGCAGGAGAAGCAACAAGGTTCTGGGTAGAAAAGGTTCCCACCCCGAAGAAGACGCAGCTTTTGCCTGCCTCTCTTGCCTGTTCTCATCCCGTTCTCTGGCTCCATCTAGTCAGTTTCTCCGGTGGCCGCGTGTCACTGAAAATGGCTACGCGTGTCAGTGCTGACATGCATGTCATAGGTTCGCCATCACTGGAATAGACACTGCTCAAAAAAATAAAGGGAACGCCAAGTAAATCAAACTTCTGTGAAATCAAATTGTCCACTTAGGAAGCAATACTGATTGACAATCAATTTCACATGCTGTTGTGCACATTCAACTTTGTACAGAACAAAGTAGTCAATGAGAATATTTCATTCATTCAGATCTACGATGTGTTATTTGAGTGTTCCCTTTATTTTTTTGAGCAGTATATATGAATAGAATGAATGAATGACTATTCACTTCATTAAGCGTAAAACTGTCCTTTCATTTTGTCCCATTGTTGTGGGGAAAGGGAACCAGTCCCTCATGCAATTTTGTGGTAACTCCCTGAAATTTAAGAAGTCCAATTGGACATTAGAGTTTTTCACTTACACCCTTGCTAAACTCTCGCTTCATAACACACCTTCCCCACCTCATCTTTTAATTATGTCTTTCTGAATTCCAGGTATTCAGTTTGAATTGCAGATAAACATCCACACACCCGCCGTTCCCTTTTAAACAAGGCTATAACTGGACACGATTATCTAAAATGGAGAAAACCAGCTTTATTCCTATCATTTCTTCCCTCTAAGTCAAATAGTTTTCCTCCTTTTTCCTCACCCTTTTCTCTCTGTCTCTGTCTGTCTCTGTCTGTCTGTCTGCCCGTCTGTCTGTCTGTCTATCTGTCTCTCTCTTTCACACACACACACACAAACACAAACACACACACACACACACAGAGGTACTTTCTCAACAACTATCATCTAGTCTCCAACCTTCCCTTTATGGGGAAGGTTATTGAGAAGGTGCTGGCACTCCAGCTCCAGCGGTCCTTGGAAGAAGCCAATTATCTAGGCTCTCAACAGTTGGGGTTCAGACTACAGCATGGAAACTGCTTTGGTCGCATTGATGGATGATCTCTGGCAGGCACAGGACAGAAGTTTATCCTCTGTCCTGGTGCTTCTTGACCTCTCAGCGGCTTTTGATACCATCGACCATGGTATCCTTCTGCGCCAGCTGGAGGGGTTGGGAGTGAGAGGCACTTTTCTTCAGTGGTTCTCCCCCTACCTCTCCGGTCAGTCACAGTTGGTGTTAGTGGGGAATCAGAGGTCGACCTCTAGGTCTCTCCCTTGTGGGGTGCCTCAGGGGTCGGTCCTCTCCACCCTGCTATTTAATATCTACATGAAACTGCTGGGTGAGATCATCCAGGGACATGGGGTGAGGTATCATCAGTATGCTGATGATACCCAGCTGTACATCTCCACCCCATGTCCAGTCAACGAGGCAGTGGATGTAATGTGCCGGCACCTGGAGGCTGTTAGGGTCTGGATGGGTGTCAACAGGCTCAAACTCAACCCTGACAAGACGGAGTGCCTGTGGGTTTTGCCTCCTAAGGACAATTCCATCTGTCTGTCCATTACCCTGGGGTGTTCTGCCGGCGTGTGCCAACCGCCCTTAATTACAGATAAATTAGTCCAAGCAGACGCACACATATGATAGAAGGCAAATAAATGTTCTTTATCAACAGAAGAGAAGAAAAAACTCCCTTTTAAACTTCAAAGGGATTTCTTGTAGCAACAAGGCACAGTTGAAATGCAATACAAGAATGAAGTCCAGTAATAAATCCAATTACAAACTCAGTAACTGTGAAATTGGGTCACAGCTACTGTTGTCCAAACAGTGCTAAACACTCACAATGAATTATAGTCCAGAGTCCGGGAATTCAAACAAAGTTTTGAATATAAACAGCAAGTCATGGTCTTGACGAAGTATGATCAGATAATCTTCCCCAACGGCCAAGCCAGCAAGTTGCTATTTTATCAGCAGGTCTAATTACTGGAGCCCCACCCAATCACAGGTGGCCATATCTTCTGTAATATGTCTTAAGTTGTTCTCTCCTATGCATAGCTCTATGCATGAATCCAATGAATCCAACGAATCCAACGAATCCAACGAGGATAAGGAAGATTGATCTCCTTCTGGGCTGTCAGTCAAGCCCCCCTCTTCCATCACACCCACACTTCCTTCGTCATCGGATAATTCACTAGTTGACTCTATCAGAAGCAAAACAGGCCTGTGACATGTGGATGTTTCCCCCACATCCACCTCCACATTCCTTGGGGCAGGATCTGGGCCAGAGATAACCACAACACTGGGGGGGATTATTGACCCCCTCAGAGAGGGTCCGCAACTTGGTCGTCCTCCTCGATCCACAGCTAACATTAGAGAACCATCTTTCGGCTGTGGCGAGGGGGGCATTTGCCCAGATTCACCTGGTACACCAGTTGCGGCCCTATCTGGACAGGGAGTCACTGCTCACAGTTGCTCATGCACTCATCACCTCAAGGTTCGACTACTGTAATGCTCTCTACATGGGGCTACCTTTGAAGAGTGTTCAGAAACTTCAGATTGTGCAGAATGCAGTTGCAAGAGCAATCATGGGCTTTCCCAGATATGCCCATGTCACATCAACACTCCACAGTCTGCATTGGTTGCCGATCAGTTTCCGGTCACAATTCAAAGTGTTGGTTATGACCTATAAAACCTTTCATGGCATTGGACCAGAATATCTCCGAGACCGCCTTCTGCCACATAAATCCCAGCGACTGATTAGGTCCAACAGAGTTGGCCTTCTCCGGGTCCCGTCGACAAAACAATGTCATCTGGTGGGACCCAGGGGAAGAGCCTTCTCTGTGGCAGCCCTGACCCTCTGGAATCAACTCCTCTCAGAGATTAGGACTGCCCCCAGCCTCATTGCCTTTTGCTTTTAAGGGTTTTAAAATGTTTTGTTTTAATCATTGGATTTGTAGTCTGTATTGTTGTTGTGAGCCGCTCTGAGTCTTCGGAGGGGGCGGCATACAAATCTAATATATTATTATTATTATTATTATTATTATTATTATTATTATTATTATTATTATTATTACTACAACTACTACTACTTTAATTTTGTCTTGTTTGGTGCAACAGTTAAAGTCTGTGACTATTTTGCACCCAATGTGACACACACCATTTTATGAAGCCATCCAGCCATTGTCGAGATGATCCAAAGCCTCTCCTCATTAGATTACATTGGCACAGGGAGAATTGGGAGATAGCTGTAGAAAACATTAACTGTCACTAATGGAGATTCTGGCTGTGACTGGAGAGACGCAGAGAGTTTTCAGGAGAAGGTCACTATTCTCTTCCAACGTTATAGATCTTTCATCGATTTCTGAAAATGGAATATTATGAGAATGACCAGATTTACATGAAAGCAACCATCAGCTAACCTGCATTCTGCTGATAATCAATCTTGCTAATTTCCCTTTTGCTTTTGGCCTCAGCATAGCTTCTATTATTCTTCAAAGACTGGGGAGGAAATATAATTTTGGTGATAGTGTCCCTGTGTTTCTAAACCCATTCCACTTCATGTCCTGCTGACAACCACTGCAGTGGGTTTTATGTAAGCTACTGCACCATGTCATTCAGGGAAATCAAATGGTTTGTGCCCATTGTCCTGCTAACAATAACCCGGAGCACCAATTCCTAAGCTGGTTGTCATCTTCTACCTTAGAGGAGTTCTCCAAACAACAAAGTCAATGGGAACTTATGGCTTTCACTGTGATTCTGCTATGGGGTCATGTGATGGTCAGGGAGAAAGAGAGAAGCACAAGAGCAAGGGGGACACGTGATAATTCAAGCATTATGAAGCCATTGTACAAATGACTTATTGACATCAGGATGCAAATTACACCATGATTACACTTCATGATTACGACTTTCATGATACAAACTGTAGCTTGTAATATATGCCTTTGATTGTTTTATTCAACTGCTTTGCAATAATTTACCCTGAAATGTTCGAGATTAGGAAAATCAGATTCCAGGGAGTATTTTCTGTCTCAAGTCACCACTTTTGCAAACAAAGAATAATAGAATCACCCTAAGTGGATCATTTGCCATAGTTTTCTGCTGGCCTGGAGAAGTATGGCTCCAAGCCAGGTGGTCACACTCCATGGCAGAATGCACACTCCTGTTCCTATTGTGAAGAGGAAGCTTTGTGTAACTCCAGCTCCTGGCCGCCAAAGATCCCAGCATGTGGGGAAACTAGCTAAGGAGGGGAGCTCTTCATCCATGAAACTACACTTTGCCAGTCACAGAACAATTCTTTCCAGTTTTCCACAGACTTCTCCTCTGTATGAGAACTCTGCCCTGCTGTGGAAAAGGTGAAAGAGCATGCCATGTAGCAGGTTGTAAAGATGTAATGGCTGTGTGGCATGAAGGGTAGGTTTTAGAAGAGTTTGACTTAATCCATGCCCTTGAAATGGTTGAGTCAAGAGTTTCCATCAGCATAGAATGCCTCTAACATTCCAAAGAACATAATTAGACATTTTTATTAAAACTTTGTTTGCTATTGAATATCCTTCCTTCCTTCTTTCCTTCCTTCCTTCTTTTCTTCCTTCCTTCCTTCCTTCCTTCCTTCTTTCCTTCCTTCCTTCCTTCCTTCTTTCTTTCCTTCCTTCCTTCCTTCCTTCTTCCTTCCTTCCTTCTTTCCTTCCTCCCTCCCTCCCTCCTTCCCTCCCTCCCTCCCTCTGGCAGAAATATTGAAAGAAGCAAGTATTTTTTCTTCCCCTTTCTCTCCTCTTCTCTCCTCTCCTTTCCACTCCGCTCCTCTCCTACAAAGAACATAAGAAATAAGATGTAATTATATGACAAGAAAATTTTGGATGGCAAAGAAAAAGAACAAGGGATGCAGTTGAAATCAACGCAATTGTGAGCCGCCCCGAGTCTTCGGAGAGGGGCGGCATACAAATCTAATAAATTGAGTTGAATTGAATTAATCAAAGGTAAATAAGTCTTCCATATTTCTCACTTTGGGTTTCAGAGCATATGCAAAATTCATTCCAGAGATGAGAGAAAGATAGATCATATTGGATCTATGGTGATTAGCTGTTAGGAAGTCACTTTGACAAGATGGATCAAGGGATGGGTCAAGAGAAACCTGAGTCTGTCAGTTCTAGACTCTTCATGAAGACAAGTCCTTTGTCCAATAGCATGTTACCTACTATTTCTAATGCAAGAGTTTAGTCAACAAATTAGGAAATTGCTTAGCAATTGAATTTACTTTCTTAATCACTAATTGATACAAAAAGCTAGGCATTTCAAATTGAACAAACCCTATTGATATATACACCAGGAAGGAAATATAAAATTGGATTACCAGAATTGAGTCTGCGGAGAGGGGCGGCATACAAATTAAATAAGTAAGTAAGTAAGTAAGTAAGTAAGTAAGTAAGTAAGTAAGTAAGTAAGTAAGTAAGTAAGTAAGTAAGTAAGTAAGTAAGTAAGTAAGTAAATAAATAAATAGATTCACTTATAATTTTTTTCATGATTAGACTAAAAGGATATCACAAGGACTAAATCATAAATAAGTATTTAAAGGACCACAGCCTAAATCTTATTCAGATTATTGTAATCAAAATAATCAAAACTAAATTGTTCTATATGGCTCACCATATTGCTCACCAAATATATGGACTAAATTCTTGTCTTCCATATATCTAAGTTTTCTCTTCTTTTGTTTGCTTTCCTTTTTATTTTTAACTAACTCTTCTCCATTCCTATTGTGTTGTTACAATTATATGTAAATGATGTTGTATTGTTTGACAATCCCCATAGAATGATTTGTATAGTTCCACAATGAAGTATAAAATCTGGCATCTTCCTGGCTCACTGTTTTCACCTTTCATTTTGTGTCCAAGGTTCATTTAGCTTATGCAAATCAGGAAAATGGAACTATGCTAATTTATGCCAGTTGGGGACTGGAGAACATATGTTTCAGCCATAATCAGATTAATTCCTTCTATACATTGTCCATGCCATCTATAACTTGCCAACTTAAGATCTATGAAGAAGTGCCCTTCTTTGGATATGCTAAAATCTCCTCAATGCACAATGCACAAGATGTTTACAAGGAGTGCTATCTAAACTTGGGACATTGAAGACAATCTATTTTATTTTATTTATTTTATTTATTGATTTTGTCCATTACACAATGAGGGTTTTAGTGGGTAGACACATAGTAAAATACATAATGAAGGTTATTTATTATTATTATTATTATTATTATTATTATTATTATTATTATTAATTAGATTTGTATGCTGTCCCTCTCTGTAGACTCGGGGCGGCTATAAAGGATAGCTGGTTATAGAGGCGGTTATAGAGGATATACTCATAGCAAAATATATCTAAAAAATAATAGAAGGCAAGATATAGGAATAGAACATATCAATGAAAGAACAGAAGAAGAAATATAGGAATAGAAGAAAAGTGTAGGAGATATAGAAGAGCAATAGGACAGAGCAGGGGACAGAGAAACTAGAAGAGCCGGGGTGGCACAGCAGGTAGAGTGCTGTACTGCAGGCCACTGAAGCTGATTGTAGATTTGAAGGTCAGCGGTTCAAATCTCATCACCGGCTCAAGGTTGACTCAGCCTTCCATCCTTCCAAGGTGCGTAAAATGAGGACCCGGATTGTGGGAGAAATATGCTGGCTCTGTTTAAAAGTGCTATTGCTAACATGTTGTAAGCCGCCCTGAATCTAAGGAGAAGGGTGGCATAAAAATCGAATAAATAAATAAAATAAAATAAAATAAATAAATAAAATAAATAGATCCCAGTGGGGTCCACCCCAAGGGATGCAGAGAAGCTTCCAATGTGTCAAATTGGGCAGAATTCTTTGGCTCCAATAGAGCTGCCTTGTCCCAGAGCCACCAGTTTGGGGACTGTTATCACTATCGTCCCAATCTAGTTTGGATACATAATTCTGGAAAACAAAGATTCTGCATTCAGGAATCGCTTTAGGGATGATTCAGTTAGAATTGATAAAACTGGTAACGTTATCTCTCTTCACATCTCCAATCTCTCATTCAGTTCAAGGTTAAGGATAGAAAATGCTTTTTTATACCATCTCTAGGGGATTTCATGATGACTTATTCTCAGAAATATATGCTGCTTTCAAAAGCACTTCGTATTGTTCCCTCTCCTCAGTTACATTTCTTAGCCTCAAGTTACATATGTCTATAATCCCAACAGAAAGACAGTTATCGTCACACAAGATGACTTTTGAGCCAGTAGGTAAGTACGGTGACTATTTTTAAAAAAAGCATGCAAAGATATAAACCAAATCTCACAGTGAGAGATGGATTACAACAATTTTTTAAAAAATCTATCAAATAAAAACTGAGGTTATAGTAGTTGATAAAAGAAAACATTGGAAACATTCGATGGCTTTTTCAGCATGGATTTTTGTTTCCATGAATGCACCGGCACACCTGCGTCTCCACGCATGATTCTGCTACCTGCACAGCTGCAGTAGCAGAATTGCGCTGGACTCCGCTAGCACTCAGAGCCATGGGAGCGAGCACACGTCACTGTTCCATCTTAGCAGCCCACCTGTGGATCTCAGTCATTGCAAAAGTGAACTGGTAACTTTTTTATTTATTTATTAGATTTGTATGCCGCCCCTCTCCATAGAAAATTATATAAATGAGAAAATTATACAATTTTTTCAGCTAGGACCATCCCTTTTGTCTGTCCCATTTTTTGCAATGAAGCTTTCGATAGGGCGAATTGAAAGTTAAGTGTAATGATCAGTCTTAAAAACTTCTGATTTAGACAGCTGCAATAATTCAAGGAACAAGAAGACTTCAAATGGCAAAGAAGCAATGGACAAAATTTCCATCTATAGAAACATAGAAACATAGAAGTCTGACGGCAGAAAAAGACCTCATGGTCCATCTAGTCTGCCCTTATACTATTTTCTGTATTTTATCTTAGGATGGATATATGTTTATCCCAGGCATGTTTAAATTCAGTTACTGTGGATTTATCTACCACATCTGCTGGAAGTTTGTTCCAAGGATCTACTACTCTTTCAGTAAAATAATATTTTCTCATGTTGCTTTTGATCTTTCCCCCAACTAACTTCAGATTGTGTCCCCTTGTTCTTGTGTTCACTTTCCTATTAAAAACACTTCCCTCCTGGACCTTATTTAACCCTTTAATATATTTAAATGTTTCGATCATGTCCCCCCTTTTCCTTCGGTCCTCCAGACTATGCAGATTGAGTTCATTAAGTCTTTCCTGATACGTTTTATGCTTAAGACCTTCCACCATTCTTGTAGCCCGTCTTTGGACCCGTTCAATTTTGTCAATATCTTTTTGTAGGTGAGGTCTCCAGAACTGAACACAGTATTCCAAATGTGGTCTCACCAGCATTCTATATAGTGGGATCATAATCTCCCTCTTCCTGCTTGTTATACCTCTAGCTATGCAGCCAAGCATCCTACTTGCTTTCCCTACCGCCTGACTGCACTGTTCACCCATTTTGAGACTGTCAGAAATCACTACCCCTAAATCCTTTTCTTTTTCAGTATTTGCCAACACTGAACTGCCAATACAATACTCAGATTGAGGATTCCTTTTCCCCAAGTGCATTATTTTACATTTGGAAACATTAAACTGCAGTTTCCATTGCTTAGACCATTTATCTAGTAAAGCTAAATCATTTACCATATTACAGACGCCTCCAGGAATATCAACCCTATTGCACACTTTAGAGTCATCGGCAAATAGGCAAACCTTCCCTACCAAACCTTCCCCTATGTCACTCACAAATATATTAAAAAGAATAGGACCCAGAATATCTAGATATAGCTTTCACTTAATACTATTATAATCAAACATCAAAATGAGGCTGTTGTACTGATGATAATCTGGTCCAATTGAGCACTATTCTATTATAATTGTAGTCACAGATATGACTACAATTATAGATATGACAGAGATATGGAATCACTGGTGAAATCCTTTTTTTTTTTTTACTACCGATTCTGTGGGCACGGTGTGGCTTGGTGGGTATGTCAGGGGAAGGATACTGCAAAATCCCTATTCCAACCCTGCTCCATGGGAATGATACTGTAAAATCCACATTCCCAATCCACTCTGGGTTCAGCCAAAGGTGGTATTTGCTGGATCTCCAAACTACTCAAAGGTTCCACTACCGGTTCTTCGAGCTACTCAAAATTTCTGCTACCAGCACTCTGAACTACTCAAAATTTCTGCTATCAGTTCTCCAGAACCTGTTGGATTTTACCTCATATGGAGTTATCCTAAACTAAACATTGCATTTAGACATCTGTTGAAACACAAGTATTCAAAGTTAAAAATATTAAAATAATAATTTAATAATAATAATAATAATAATAATAATAATAATAATAATAATAATAATTTATTGGATTTGTATGCCGCCCCTCTCCGTAGACTCGGGGCGGCTAACAACAATAATAAACACAACATGTACAATCCAATAATAAAAACAACTACAAACCTCTATTATAAAACCAAACATACACACAAACATACCATGCATAACTTGTAATGGCCTAGGGGGAAGAGCTATCTCAACTCCCCCATGCCTGGCGGTATAAATGAGTCTTGAGTAGTTTACGAAAGACAGGGAGGGTGGGGGCAGTTCTAATCTCTGGGGGGAGTTGGTTCCAGAGGGCCGGGGCTGCCACAGAGAAGGCTCTTCCCCTGGGGCCCGCCAAACGACATTGTTTAGTCGACGGGACCCGGAGAAGGCCAACTCTGTGGGACCTTATCGGTCGCTGGGATTCGTGCTGTAGCAGGCAGTTCCGGAGGTAATCTGGTCCATTGCCATGTAGGGCTTTAAAGGTCATAACCCTTCTTTCCCTCAAATTTTCTTTTTGATGGATTTGAGTTTATATTCAAATTGATGTTGATATGAATAGTAAAATTTAGAGTGTTTCTATATTTAGTGTGTAGGCTGATAGAGTTCCTCTTTCCTGGAAGAAGAAAATCTCTTTACTCAGCCAGCAGACAGGAGAATTAAAATTATATTTATTCTCATTGTTTTCTTCAAAATACCTTTGTTGCCAATCAAGTATTTTTATACTCTTTTGCATTGAAAATTAGGAAGTGAACTGAAAATTATCTCCTGAATTCATAGAAAAAAAATAAGATGTGGCTCTGGGACTACTGTTATTAACGTTCTCATAGCCATTCAGTTCTTAGCTTTGGTTGGCTGGTCCACAGTGCTATTAAGACCTCTGCAATTGCTGTTTATTTACATGGAGTTGATGGAGTGGGGGAGGGCAGATTGGAGGTTATATTATAACAAAAACTTGGAGATTGCTCTCTATGTTTATCTTCTTGATTCTGTGATATAAATTCAATTTACCCATTGCCTACTGCATGGAAGATACTAATTAAATGGTTTATGTTATTCAAATATATAATTATAGGATATTATTTAATTTGCTTTGTTTTTGGAGTGATTCCCACCCTTGTGTCCTCATAGGAATCTCTGGTAAAGCTGTCACATTGATGACATTTGCATTTGATAATTTGTAAGACATAATTGCAGTAAATTCACATAAGCCACAGCTTGCAAATTCCAAAACTGCAGAGCTCAGCACCATTCAGGCAGACTCGTCCATGAAGCAGAATGATGATATAGAAAGTGTCTGAATTTTTTTTAAAAAATTGTTTTGGGTTTTAGTTTTGGGGTTTTTTTAGTAGCTGCCATAAAAATCTGTTTACAACACAAAACAAAGCTAATAATGACAGGAAAATTCCAATACCAATTAAAATGATCTTTCTGTCATCCACAAAAAGACTTTCTGAGATTTTGCATTGTTATTATTATTATTATTATTATCATTATTATTTCATCCAGATTGCCTTGGATTTGTGCCAAAAGGGAATTTAAATATCCTGCAAAGCCACCCAAGAATAAGTATTTACATAAGTATTTACATCAGGAAATACAGTAGTAGTAAATAAACAGAAAAGCCAAACACTTGCCGTATTTTTCTGAAAATTCAGGTGTGTCTTATATACTCTGAATATGATTATCTCAGAGACCGCCTTCTGCTGCACAAATCCCAGTGACCAGTTAGGTCTCACAGAGTGGGCCTTCTCCGGGTCCCGTCAACTAAACAATGTTGTTTGGCAGGACCCAGGGGAAGAGCCTTCTCTGTGGCGGCCCCGGCCCTCTGGAACCAACTCCCCCTGGAGATTAGAATTGCCCCCACCCTCCTCACCTTTTGTAAGCTCCTTAAAACCCAACTCTGCCATCAGGCATGGGGGAACTGAGATACTCTTTCCCCCCAGGCCTTTACAATTTATGCATGGTATGTTTGTTTGTAGGTATGATTGAATTAAATTAAATCTGTGCACGTTTTTTTTTCATTGCTTTAGTCTCCAGCACCATAATCATATTGTTATTATTATTATTGTTGTTGTTGTTGTTATTGTTATTGTCATTGTCATTGTCATTGTCATTGTCATTGGTAGTAGTAGTAGTATTAGTAGTAGTAGTAGTAGTAGTATCCTGCCCTTTTCCGAGGATTCAATTGCTCTTTTCTGCACTCTTTCCAAAGTCTCTACATCTTTTTTATATTGTGGTGACCAAAACTGGATGTAATATTCCGAGTGTGGCTGTACTAAGGCTTTGTAAAGCAGTGTCATTACTTCATGTGAACTTGCCTAGAATTGCATTGGCTTTGTTTGGCTGCTACCACATACTGTCTGCTCATTTTGTTCACAAAATGAAATAACAGCCATCTGATGATTAACTGCAATAAAATAGAAGTTCCCTGAGATCTGGCATTTATGAATGGTTGGATCCAAATGTAACAAAGGTGCTGGGATCTAAAGTGTAAATCTAATTTGTTTGCTTTATCCCTTTACTCTAAACCCCATATCTACGATTGCCATGCTGTAATGAGAGAAGGACCTGCCAATTAAAAATTATAGATGTCTTCTTTGAGAAATAGGTGGGGCTCCCCTGCATTATTTCAACAACATCTGAAAGATACATTTTTTCCTACCATTTATCTCCTGCAAATCATTACCTGTGGAACTCAAAGCCACATGGTGTTCAACCTATCCTATCTCTAGAAGAATAAAAATCTCTGTCTGCCCAGTAAAATGCTCAGTGGAACTGAAAGCAAAGCCCAGAATATGTGCTTGCTTACATTAAACATAAAATTCTTATCTCACTAGAATAAAATTGATTATTGATGTAGCTATTTCTACTGGACTATTAATGAGCTTGATTCAGAATCCTATAATCACTGAAATTATAAGGCAGGAAAAATCCATTCATTCCCATTAATACACAACTTGCCATGCTGTGTATTACAAATTAAACCAGCCCCAGTGGGAAAAAACCTATTAAGCTATTTTAGATTATTCCCATATTCAGAGAGTTCTCTGTTGATTTGGGAGCAAGAGAGAGACTGTTTTGGTATTTGCCTTTCACAATGTATCAATTTAAATCTCTCTCTGTCTTCGTCTCTCTCTCCCTCCCTCCCCTGAACTACTAAGTGGTGTTCTTGGAAATGCAGACACATGAAACTCTGGATCAGATTCAGAAATAGTATATAGGACAGAAGTCACCCCAGAGGCCAGTTCATGCAGAGTGTGTTCTGCCCTGAAACCAAACAGAAGTTGTAGCTCTCAACTTGAAGGAAAGCCTTGTCAAAGCAATACAGTAAATCCTAGAAATAGCCTGACTGTGGCTGACTTGAATTTGTTGATTTACATTCCCTGGGACAATGGGCAGTTTTCCCTGGCAATTACACATTCGGCTTTTAAGTTATACATCATACTTTGTATTCCATGTTATGATGGGTGGTGGGGTTGGGGGTGGGAAATGATATGAAAATGTATTTATTTGATAATTTACTTTTCTTAGAAGCAGAGGAAATTCTGTTGATTGAGAAAGCAATCATTCTCTATGTTCCCTGGATGATATATTTGAAAAAGACTAGGTAATGTCTAAGTTTAAAGTGTTGGTATACTCCAGAATGTCTCACAATAAATTTACCGTCTTTAAAACTGTTGTAAGGAATAGCCTTCTGGGTTCAGTTCCAAGTGGGAAAAAAGACACTGGATTCATGGAAGTTGCTTGGAAAGAAGGTTTAATGGTGGACAGGAGCAAATGACACGAGTTCCAGAAGAGAAAAGGTGGATCACATGCTTCCAGATATTGGGTGAAGAGAAAAAGGAAGTTGCTGAAAGTCCCCAAGTTTTTATAACCTCTGATTAGTGGTCAGACTCCCAGAGGCAACTCTGTAGGCTGTGTTTTTGAGTTCAAGTTTGGCTGATCCTTGCTAGGTGATGGTGTAAGGAAAGGGCTTTGGGCAATTCCTAATGTTGCTGAAGGAGGTAGATCTTTGTTATGTAGAATAGACTGGTCCAGGCTATCAACAAAGGTGATGGTGGGGATGAGTGAGCTTGGCCATTACTTGATGGCACATTGACAAAGGCAGGGGCTACTAAGAGTGAGTCTTTTTCTGTGTAAAAGCATGTTTCTAGTGATATTCTCTATATTCTGCCTTTTTAATATTTCCTAGGATAGTTTATTTTTCTGGGAGGGGATGGATGCTGCATGAATCCCAGCGACCAATTAGGTCCCACAGAGTGGATCTTCTCCGGGTCCCATCAACTAAGCAATGTCGCCTGGCGGGACCCAGGGGAAGAGTCTTCTCTGTGGCGGCCCCAGCCCTCTGGAACCAACTCCCCCCAGAGATTAGAACGGCCCCCACCCTCCTTGCCTTTCGTAAACAACTTAAAACCCACCTCTACCACCAGGCATGGGGGAATTGAGATCCTCTTTCCCCCTAGGCCTTTACAATTCTATGCATGGTATGTATGTATGTATGTATGTTTGGTTTTTATATTAATTGATTTTTAATCATCAATACCAAATTACTATTGTACACTGTTTTATTGTCGCTGTTAGCCGCCCCGAGTCTCTGGAGAGGGGCGGCATACAAATCCAATAAATAAATAAATAAATAAATAAATAAATAAATAAATAAACTTCCTACAAAATGAAGCAATGAAATATAATAGTGGTTTGTACAACAATGATTATGAAACTAAAATCAGAATCCAAAGAGATCACTTTAAATTTATTGCTGAACTTCAAAACATAAAACACTAGTTTCAAGCAGATCATCAGGTGAGATCATTCTTTCTCTTTATGCGCCAGGAGCAACCAGGCCAATGGAAATCCTCTTGCATCATTTCTGACATTTTCCTGTGTTCTGTGCAAAATTAGACATATTACATTTCTGGTGTTTGATTTGCCACTTCCAGTACTCTCGCCTACCTTGCTGCTACTGAGGATGAATCTTCAGAGGAGATAGGGAATGGCCTTGAAGCACAGGAGGAAAATCCATTGCCAAGTCAAAGGTAATTCTACTGTGTTTTCTTACTTAATGTTGTCTGTTTGCTTGTGAATAGAACAGAATAGAAGAGAATCCTTTATGGCCAAGTGTAGTCACACGGTGTCTATGTAGGGATGCGGTGGCTCAGTGGGTAAGATGCTGAGCTTGTTGATCAAAAGGTTAGCTGTTCAGCAGTTCAAATCCCTAGTACCATGTAATGGGGTGAGCTCCCGTTACTTTTCCCAACTTCTGCCAACCTAGAAGTTTGAAAGCACATAGAAAATGCAAGTAGAAAAATAGGGACCACTTTGGTGGGAAGGTAACAGCATTCCGTGTGCCTTTGGCATTTAGTCATACCAGCCACGTGACCATGGAGACATCATTGGACAGCTTTGGCTTTGAAATGAAGATTAGCACTGCCTCCTAGAGTCAGGAAAGACTAGTACAAATGTGGGAGAGAAACCTTTATCTTGACCTTGACCTTAGAAACACAAGGAATTAGTCTCCAATGCATACATTCTCAGTCTACATACAAACAACTAAGTGATGTAATCATAAGATACCAATAGGAGAAAATAATAGGAAAGATGAGAAGGATATTATTTGATTTTGTTTTCTATTGCTACAATTTCAGCAAACAATTGAAACAACAATCCCCATTAGCCCAGCCATTACTGCTAATAATGAAATGAAGCTTAACACTAGACCAACAGTCAAGAAATAAATAATATTCTAATGAAGGAATGACTAACTCAGAAATACAATCAAATAGTAAACAACAGCTTAATCCAGGACCCACCAAGAGCATTTCTACCAACACTGACAGAGCAAACCATTAGCGCATAAAATGAGATAAAACCCTACTGCCTTCTAGCACTGAAAATGTTACTTAGTTTGGTAATGAAATATATGCCAAGCTCAGAGAACACCAAGGACCCCACAATGTTTCTTGAGAGACTGAATGTCATTTGTTTCTTGGTTTTGGTTGTAAATTTGGAAATATTAAAGATCTCTGAAGAATGGAGCCAGAAATTGGTAGTTACAATATCAACAGTGTCAGTAAAAATTAAAGAGGAAATACATTTACAAACTAAGAGAATGAATTGGAAAATATATTATTGAATTTACAAAAGAGGCTTGTTAAACCTTTGGAGAAGTCTTTGTGACAGGATAAAGAAGAATTGAAACCAAATGGTACTACAATGTTGGAATGAATTAAATATTAAGACTGTTAGAAGTAAAAGGAAAGAATATAAACTTGGTGTATTTGATCAATGTTAAAGAAAGATATTTCTTTTGCAAATTTTATGGACTTTTGTTGACACCAGGAGTGAAAAGTTAATATTTATGGATTTTCTTATAGATAAAGAATGAGATAAATGATGAAGGGGCATTTGTTAGTAATGTTATAATGTTTAAAGAATTACTCATCTACATTTAAATGCTAGAAGTCAATTCTTCATGTATTTATTTTCTTTTTTGTTATTATATTCTTTATTTTCTCTTTTTTAACTTTTTATTCTTTCTGTTCTCTTTTCTTTATTTTAATTTAGTTTGTATTACTTTTTTGCTATTGCAACAATACACTGAGAGAGAGAAAATTGCATATGGAAATGTTTGTCACATTTGTGTGCCCCTGAATCTCCCTAGTTTCTCAACTATTACTAGCCTGCATTAAAATAGCCTAACTCAATCTTGCATATAAGCATTTGACCTATGCAAACCATGTAATATTTATGGAACTCACGCTCCACTAAAGAGAGGCAAACCAGGCCTTGGGATTCATTCATTTATCGTTATTTATATTGTGACCTCATTTTTCCACCGGGTTCCAAAGGACCCAGGTACAAATAAATAAAATAAGATTAAAAGATACAAGACAAAGATTAGCAAGTACAATGGATACAACCCTTCCTCAGCCATGTTAACCTCCAGTTCTGAGAACTCCCCCCTTGCAAAATTTCCTTCCATTGTAGGGCTATTGCTGTGAATGCAAAGAGTTAAAGTTCATGCATTTGAAAAGTACCCATTCAGTTTAGCAGATTTCTAAATGAATTTAAAATATGGAAAAGCAAGAGAAGTTAGTGAGAAATAAAAGGCAACCTTCTAGTAGGGATGCCAATAAGTAATCATTGGAGGGTTAGAATGAGCCCTTTTCATAGCGCCAAGAACCAGTGCAAACACTATATAAACCTGAACTTACATCAGCCTATGAAATCCTATTTTTTTCCTTTCCATATATTCCAGCCTTTCTAGAATGAGTTTTGCGGTTGGCTTGTCAAGCTCCCTCAATACCTCTTTTTTCTCTCCCCTTCCTGACTCTAACAAGCTGCAAGAAATGCTTCTCAACATACATGAATTAAACAAAAGACCAGGTTATTGAAAGGTCACTAATGGGAACAAAGTATGTCAGTGGCAAGGGTCTTAAACAGATCATAGATAATTAACTACAGTAAGGCTATAAGCTTTCCTCCAGAGTCATTCTGAGTGTATCCGTGTCTCTTTAGAAAACTGAGGTAAGGAATGCCTCAGCCACCAGCCTCTTTTCTCTTACAAAAAAACTTACAACCTTTCTTTCTTCAAGACACTTCTCCAGCACTGAGCAGTATGAAATGCTATGATACTGAGTCCCTCTGGCAAAACTATTCTTCACGTTAATAATTTAGGTTTAAAGTGGGGCGGGAGGTTGTTTCTGAAACAATCTTCTCCAGATTTTTTTAAAGGGGAGAGAAGGCTGCCTTGGCATGTTTCTTTCGATCCCTGCCACAGACCAGGAACTAGGTTTATTTGTAAAACATCGGGGAAATGGGATGTTTTCTGTGTCTGAAGGTGACCCCCACGCAAGAACTGTGCATTGAGAAGAAATATCGCTCTAATGAAGCTCTAATCAGGTCACGAGGACTGGATGTTGCAGCTGCTTTTATCTTGACAGTTCCAGGAATATTGTTTACAAACAGACTCGAAACCAGCTGCTCAGCGAGAAGGGTGCCCCCTTTTCTTTACAGAAGGACGTAAATTACACAACATTATGCTGAATGCATTTGATTTTCAATAGGCTGCATACCCATTATCCAGGGGTGGGGGTGGAGGGTAGGGGAGAGGGATATATGCCTTCCCTTCAGCAGATCCTTTAGTACTTGATAATTGTTTTTGGTCATATCTGCCCGACAGTTTTAAAAAGCAAAACAGCATTGTGAAATGCACAGTCACAGAAGTCTAGATTAATCTGAAGCACCTGCTCTCCCCTCTAGTTCTATGGCAACATGGCAGTTTTAAGATTTTCCTCAAAGATATGTTAATCTGCTTTCCCCGCCCCCCTCCAGATTGTTATTTGCCCTGCTCTCATTCTGCCTCAGCAAAGAGGACAGTGACTGGTGGTTGTCCCCACAGATTTAATGTGGGTCCGACTTTGAACTAACAGGTATGTGGCTCTGGAAGGTCTGGAACCATGCACGCACACAACTGGCGAGATACTGGAGATTTTCGTCAGGTTTTATGCTTCCGCACATGCACGGAAGTAAAAAACTAGGCGGAAATCGCCCAAATCTCACATAGCGTCCTCACACTAGCGAGATTGGGGTGAAAATAGCTGCTTGGGTGAAAATTGCTGAAATTTTGTGTGAGCGTCTGCTAGTAAGATTTCTCACTCACTCAAGAAAGATTGAGAGTGAGGGAGGGAAGGGGAGAGAGAGAGAAAGAAAGAGGGAGAAAGAGAGAGAAAAGGGAGAGGGAGAGAAAGAAAGAGAGAGAAAGAAAGAGGGAAGGAGGGAGAGAAATAGAGAGAAAAAGAGACATAGAAAGAGGAAGGAAGAGAGAAAGAGAAAGGAAGGAAGGAAGGGAGAGAGAGAAAGATAAATAGAAAGGGAGGAAGGAAGAGAGAGAGAGAGAGAGAGAGAAAAAAGAAAGAGATTATTTTTTGCATTTTTTTTTGCCAAGCGGCCCCTCCCCCACAATGGTAAAATCTGGTCACTTTACCCAAGGGGCTTGTCATGCATTTTATGGATCTTGGCTGTATTCCTGTCACAGAGCCGAGGTGGCGCAGTGGGTAGAGTGCAGTCCTGCAGGCCACTAAAGCTGACTGCTAGATCTGCAGGTCAGCGGTTCAAATCTCATCACCGGCTCAAGGTTGACTCAGCTTTCGATCCTTCTGAGGTGGGCATTATAAATAAATGTTTATTACTTCTGTTTCAGATGGGCTGACAGGCACTGGCAAAAGGGAGTTACTCCATCAAGTCTTTGACTGTAGGGATGAGCTGAAGGAAACTAAAGATTTGACTCACTTCACTTGAACTCTCCCTCCTTCCCAGACTTAGTAGCAGATCCCCTGGCTTCCAGGACTCAGGAATAGCAAGAGGACCAACATAACATGAGGTAAAACATTTCCAATTTCACAGTTCAGGTCTATGATCTCAAAGAATTGCTGCTAAAAAAACCCTCTACCCCCACCTTCTCTTTCTATCCCTCTCAGACCCCTGCCCAGTCTATGGAGAGTAGTTGGAGAAATTGGGAGAGGTAGTTCATAAAGTTAAAGATTTATTAAGCTTAATCAACTATCAAAAATCAACTCTGTGTGATCAAGGACCACGTAACTGCAGGAGGAGATCATACTTTCAAAGAGTCAAGCTTTATACAGGTAGTTGGGGGAAAGATCAAAAGCAACATGAGAAAATATTATTTTACTGAAAGAGTAGTAGATCCTTGGAACAAACTTCCAGCAGACGTGGTTGATAAATCCACAGTAACTGAATTTAAACATGCCTGGGATAAACATATATCCATTGTAAGATAAAATACAGGAAATAGTATAAGGGCAGACTAGATGGACCATGAGGTCTTTTTCTGCGGTTAGTCTTCTATGTTTCTAGTCTTTCAGCAGTCCATTTAGTGAACATTCAAGGTTACAAAGGCACTTAAAAAGTGACATGACCATTTTTCACAGTTACGACCATAGCAAACATCCTCATAATCATGGGATCAAAATTCAGGTGCTTGTTCATCTGAATCAACTGGTTCATATTCAAGGATTGTTGCTGTGTCCCAAGGTTCAGTGATCACCTTTTGTGACTTCCGACAAGCAAAGTCAATGGGGAAACCAGATTCATTTAATAATCGGGTTATTAACCTATCAACCACAGTGATTCACTTAAAAACTGTGACAAAAAAGAGTCATAAATGGGGTAAAGCTCACGTAACAAATATCTCACTTAACAACAGAAATGTTGGTCTCCATTGTGGTCGTACATTGAGGACTACCTATATGTCTCCAAAGAAAGCTTAGAAAACAGTACCCATGAACCAGAGAGCAAGGGGTTCACTCATACAAGCCCAAAGTGTTCAAATGGAATTGGGCACATCTTAAAAACCAATACCACAAGCAGCAGCACAATCCATCCTCAAACTTTGAGAAGGCATTGTAAATTGATCATAATACAAGAGTTGGCCTGGAAGTAGACAGACAACATTACTTGTAATCTGGAAAAGTTAAAATAAATATAAGGTGTCTTTGCTTTGGGCTAGGAATCTGCCAAAAGCCAATGGTGAGCATATGTTCTCCAAAAATGATTACTGGGGCATCTTCTTGTAGTGATCAGCTGATCTTTTTGTTGACCTGTTACATTTGTTTAGAAGTCGTACATATTGAGTTTAATGGGAACATATCTGTATGAAGAACACAAGCCTTGAACCGCCCTGAGTCCCATCGGGATTGGGCGGCACAGAAACTGAATGAATGAATGAATGAATGAATGAATGAATGAATGAATGAATGAATGAATGAATGCATGAATGGATGCATGAATGAATGAGTGAGTAAGTAAGTAAGTAAATACGGTAGGTAGGTAGATAGATAGATAGATTAGATAGATTAGATGGATGGATGGATAGATAGATAGATAGATAGATAGATAGATAGATAGATAGATAGATAGATACATAGATACATAGATACATAGATACATAGATAGATAGATAGATAGATAGATAGATAGATAGATAGATAGATAGATAGATAGAATAAACATATGGATATTTACTTTGCAATTTTCAAATTGCAGATGGACATGATTCAGTTCAGTTTCCAGTAAATTTAAGCCATGCAAAAAAATCAGATCAAAAATGAAGGGCATTTCTCTGATCTGTGTAAACTGAACACATCCTTCATTGCATATTAAAAATGTTCATGTTTGGTTAGGTTTTAACCAAATCTATCAAGTGTTAGTACCATTTGTGTAAACAAGTTGCATAATTATATGATGTAAACTAAAGGATGTTGAGTATTTGTCCTTAACAAGAATATCTCCAATTCAAGGTTGGTCTTTCATTGATTCTTTTATTAGGAACAAACGTGTAAGCTATTGTGAAGCTTAATTGGAACAAGAGTCCAAGTGAGAGTGATAATTCAGTGGTATTCACCAGCATACACAAATCATTAACTATTTCTTCTGGCTTTCCAGAACAGAAAAATAGCAAATTTTTAGTAGTAAAAAAAAGAAAAAAAACTTTTATAAAGCTTAACTATAAACCTTGATCTCTGAGATAATATTCTGATCCCTCCTTTGATTTCAGCTGAAGAATTTTGGATCAATGCTTAAAAATGTAAAGGTATTTAAAAATTACAGTAAGCGTCTTTATGGAAACTAAAATGCAAACCATTCTAAAGTAATTGATACAATTATTTTAAAGCTACCTGGAGTGCTTAATGGACCAAGTTTTGGCCAAGAATTAACATGCAGCACAAGGCAATGCAATTATTTGGTAATGTGAGAAATCCAAACTGCATATGGATAAGGGTGGTTTCTACTTACTTCCCTACTGATTTGCATAGTGTCAGAAATGCACGTTTTGCATCATGTCACACAAATGACCCTCTGTGCATGAGCAGAAGCCTCTGTTTATGCGCATAGGCTTCTTTGCAAGCTGCTTTCCAGGAGCGGCAACCAGATGACCAGTTTGGGGCATGGCCAGCCAGCCATTGCTGCCAGTTCGGTGAGCGGGGGCAAATTTCTGCCACCTGTTCAGGACCAATTTCAAACAGCAGCAACCCACTAATTTGGGTCTTGATAGCAAATCAATTTAGGAAGGAGTAATATCTAGGTCCCTTGGTCTCTCTCCCCATTCTACATTTATATTTAAATTACTGGAAGGTATTACATAAGAACATAAGAACATAAGAACATAAGAAGAGCCATGCTGAATCAGGCCAAAGCCCATCGAGTCCAGCATTCTGTGTCACACAGTGGCCCACCAATTATCCTTGGGGATCTTGAGCAGAAAGAGAAGGCAAGACCCTCCCTTTCCGCTGACTCCCAACAAATGGTATTCAACCAACATAGAGGCGGCACATGGACATCCATTTCAATAAACATTGATACACTTGGCATCCATGAATCTGTCTAATCCTGCATTGAAGCTATCAAGGCTGACAGATGTCACGACCTCTTCTGGAAGTGAATTCCATCAACCAAGGACCCTCTGGGTGAAGAAATATTTCCCTTGATTTGTCCTCACTTTCTTACCTATGAGCTTTAGAGAGTTCCCCCTTGTCCTGGTATTGTGTAATAAAGAAAATAATTTTTATCTATCCACCTTTTCTATCCCATGCATGATTTTATACACTTGATCAAGTCACTCCTTAAACACTGACTTTCAAGGCTGAAGAGACCAAGGCATTGCAACCTGGTATCATAAGGGAGGTGCTCCATTTCCTTTATCATTCTTGTTGCCCTTTTCTGCACCTTTTCCAGTTTATTTATTTATTTTATTTATTTATTTATTTTGTCCAATACACAATAATACACAATGAAGGTGATAGAGGACACCTTCGAGGAAATAGAATTAGAGAAAGAATAGAAGAGAGAGTATAGGATAAAATAATCAATGAGAATAGAAGAAAGATATAGGGATAGAAGTGAAGATATATGGGATATAGGAGAGACAATAGGACAGGGGTCGGAAGGCACTCTAGTGCACTTATGCATGCCATAAGTATTAATATATGTATATCTAAAACGGATACCTAACATCAAAAACATCATAAAAAACACGACAAAGAATGTTCTTTCTGCGTCAACTCAGAAAACTCAAACTGCCCAAGGAGCTGCTGATACAGTTATACAGAGGAATCATTGAGTCTGTCATCTGCTCCTCTATAACTGTCTGGTTTGGTTCTGCAACCCAACAAGACAGACACAGACTTCAGAGGATAATCGGAACTGCAGAAAAAAACAATTACTGCCCACCTGCTTCCATTGAGGACCTGTACACTGTGCAAAAAGAGAGCTGTGAAAACATTTATGGTCAACTCACATCCTGGACACAAAATGCTTCTATGGGATCATTCCCACCATCCATCTCCTCCCACAAATGACCCTATGACACTTTGTTGCTTGGTTTCAAATATGATTAGATTGCTTATTTGTACCCGGACTATCATTAAGTGTTGCAGCTTATGATTTTTGACAAATGTATCTTTTCATTTATGTACACTGAGAGCATGTGCACCAAGACAAATTCCTTGTGTGTCCAATTAGATTTGGCCAATAAAGTATTCTATTCCATTCCATTCCATTCCATTCCATTCTATCCCTCCACAGCCAGAATTGTATTATTGAAATAAAAATAAAACACAGGGCCTTCGGCTGGAGGGGTGAGCAACAACTGGGCTAATACCCTGGGCTGTCAGTGCACTTGGGGATGGGGGGCTTGATCAGGGGACTCACACAATTGGAGAAATCAGATGAAGGATGAAGCTATAGAAGTCTTGAGTGAAGTAAAGCACACATCCTTAGCTCAGGACTGAGTCAAAAGAGGGGAAACTAAGGCACAGAAGTGCTATTTATAATCTTTCAAAGTGATTGGCTAAGGGCAGTGTTTTTCCCATTCTTGGAGGTTAGCTCCACCTACTATGGAGAATAACATTTTTCAAATTGAATGAACACTTCAAAACATTTTGGTGGATTCTGCCTGCATCATCATTTCCAGAGATTTGCTATAAAAGGTTCTTTTCCAAGTGATTCTAGAACCATACAAAGCATACATTTTCACTACTGTGGAAAACATATAACATCCAAGCTTTCCAACTAAGGTAACATTACTGTAAATTAAATTCTTTTCAAATGCCATTTTATCTGCATGGTACTGTGAGCAGAATAGTTTCTAATTTGTATTTGCACTGGAAATTAAAACACCCACACAAATACACAGATGAGCAGAGGAAGAATTACGGTATGTTTCCTTGCTAATTAATGTTTCAAAAATGAATTATGTAAATGGGTCACAAAGGGCTCATTTTAAGTTGGTTCCTGATATTCTGTTGGGTAGTGTTTCTCAAGAATAGAATAGCATAGAATTCTTTATTGGCCAAGTGTGATTGGACACAAGGAATTTGTCTTTGGTGCATATGTGTACATAAAAGAAAATAAACATTTGTATATACATTTTAAATATACATTTGAAAATATACATTTATACAACGTTGGCAATTTGACGATGGGTGGACGTCTGGGGAATTCTGGGAGTTGAAGTTCATCATTGTCAAGGTTGAGAAGAACTGCTGAATGGGAATATTTTGAATGATTTCTGGCTTTCCTCTATATAAATAGCAATGATTATTTAAAAATCATCCAATCCTTGAGTTAGCTTTGTAGGTGCTTCTGACAGAAAAATGAAGACAGACAGATGCAAACTAATAAAAAAATTAAAACAATTTACTTCCAATTGTCTGCTCGAATCCAAGGATATGCATTGCTTAATATTAGAGGCAGTACCATTCTGCAATCAATCTTATTGAATATCTGAAGTAAGCCTACTTAAATTCAGTGGAACTCAGCCTATGAGTTCTTATACCCAGAATTGCTTTGTAAACCCATGGTTTAATTCACAAATAGCAAGGCTGACTTGATTTGCCTAGAAATTTGGGTGGCAATGGTCTTTGTAATTTTAAAAGCTGAATGCTTTAGGAAACAATTGACACATTACTTCAATGACTGGTATGGGCTAATATTCAAAGCTACCAATAAAGAAGTTAGGTATAGTTTGTAATGTAAAAGCCAGAAAGAGAAGTCAATTTGTCCCTGAAGCTGTTGTTTCCTCCCTCCTCCCCTCCCCCTGCTCACATATCAAAGCAGCAAAAGAGAAAGATTGAAACCACAAAACTCATAGTGGAATACTACAAAATATTTCCTTTCTTTCTGCTTTTTGTAACAACTGTTGGTGCACTCATTTTACTTTTTGAGAATGACCCCATAAAGACCATGGATGCTTTAAACTGGATTTGTTTTTGTTTTTTTGCCTTCATTGTGTTAAGAACTGAGACTTTTGAGCTTTAAAATGTTGTATAAATCCAAATGGGGACTTACTAACTTACTAACTTAACTGCAGTAATGGGGACTTATTCTTATATACAGGTGCAACCTAACTCCAATCCAAGTCAATCAATTTCTCTCATTAAAAAGGGAAAGCATCCCTTGAGTCAAACTTGTTCCTTTATGACTTTATGGACTCATCTATGTTTGTTTCTTGGCAGCATTAGAGTAGAGTAGAGTAGAGTAGAGTAGAGTAGAATAGAATAGAATAGAATAGAATAGAATAGAATAGAACTCTTTATTGGCCACGTGTTATTGGACACACAAGGAATTGGAATTTGTCTTTGGTGCATATGCTCTCAGTATACATAAAAGAAAAGTTGCATCTGTCACGAATAATGAGATACACTTAATGATTGTCGTAGGGTACATTTAAGCAATCAGGAAACAATCAATATTAATATAAATCATAAGGATACAAGCAACAAGTTACAGTCAGAAGTGGGAAGAGATGGGTGATGGAAACGATGACAAGACTAATAACAATAGTAATACAGCCTTAATGAATAATTATGTGGTGTGAGAATTATTTGTTTAGCAGAGTGATGGCATTTGGGGAAAAACATTCTTGTGTCTAGTTGTTCTAGTGTGAAGTGCTGTACAACGTGGTTTTGAGGGAAGGAGTTAAAACAATTTAGGTCCAGGATGAGAGAAATTAGTAAATATTTTCATGGCCCTCGTTTTGACTTGTGCAGTATACAGGTCCTCAATGGAAGGCAGGTTGGAAGTAATTGTTTTTCTTCAGTTATAGAAATCACTTGCCCTGGCTTCTTTTGAAATATTTTTAAACTTTCCAGTCTAGCCTACATCCCTGGTATTGCTGGAGAGACGGAGTAACGACACGGACACAAGAGCTGGATTTAAATTGGGTCATTTTTATTAACATAAATTTGCATAATTTATTCAATACTTTGCATAAATTAGCATAATCAACTATGACCCGGAACTGAACCTGCAGGGTCAAACAACTACTTCCGGGGCGGAAATGACGTTATGCCAATAAACATTCCTGGGCAACTCATGGGCGTATCTCGATGCAAGTCCAGGTGAGGGCCAGGCCGTCACCTGCGACCCTGCCATGCTGTGCATGAGGGGGGTCCCACCGGCTAACCCGAATCCGGGAATTAAAGGTGCAGGACCCAAAGACAGGTTCCCCCCAGCTGCTCAGGCAGAAACTCCCTCCATGAGCTTGCGGAGAACCTGTCAATCATCCCCAAAGATGCCCAAGGGAGAACGCGCGGTTGCTAAACCACCCCAGTTTTCCGCCCCTAACCTGCCTACCCAAATGACCAAAGGTAAGCCAATTAACCTAATAAATGCAAGCACCCCCTAACCGCACATCCATCACCCCAGTGTGGAATGGGCGAAAAAACAGCTCGGCTAAGAGGCAGAACTGCAAAAAATTCCCATTCGGCCCCCAAGGGCGACCCCTAAGCACACTGCAAAATAGTGGGGGGCGGGCGGGTGTCTGCTCGAGGCTCCAGAGTCCGGGCGAAAAGGGAGAGCCCCGGGCCTGCTCGCCCTTATATAGGGCAAGCAGGCCCCGCCCGGACCTATCAGGAGCCAGGCCAATCAGGCCTGACCTCCCGAGCGAAGTCTCACATCGCGAGACTTCGCCCGGGATCCAAGATGGCGGCCGCCATGAGGGACCGTGTCTCCCGGTCCCTCCAGCAAAGCCTGCCGCCGGGTAAGTCCGGCGCTGTCATTCTTAGGCGAGTTCCCATCCATGTATTAATCAGGCAACAGAATTAGTCAGGTTCTGCGATGAGTGAAAAATTCAGAGTTAAAATCTCAGTCAGTCTCTCTCTCTCTCTTTGTCTCCCCTCTCCCTTTTCACCAGTCCTTAATATACTATATTTTCTCTTCCATCAGAACGTTGGAGAGTAAACAGCTATTGCCCAGTTGCAAAGCACCTGCTTTAGATGTGTCAGAATGTGTCATAGCTTCTCCAGAATGGGACAAGGGTTATTCAAATCCTGGATAGCTATTGCTTAGCTATTGCAGATAATACAGGTAGTCCTCAACTTACAACAATTCACTTATTGACCGTTTGAAGTTACAATGGCACTGTAAAAATGCCATTCATTTGCCATTTTTTACACTTACGACCATTGCAGCATCTCCATGGACAATCAAAATTGAGACACTTGGCAACTGACTCCTGCAATGTCATGTGATCATCTTTGGGGTCTTTCTGGCAAGCAAAGTGAAAGGAGAAGCCAGATTCACTTAACAACCATGTTACTAACTTAACAACTGGAGTGATTCACTAAATAACTATGACAAGCATCATCGTAAAATGAGGCAAAATTCACTCAAAAACTACAGTGATAAGAAAAATGAAAAAAGAATTGAAAATGACAAACAGCTTGATGGTTACATTGGAATTTATAGTGATAAGAAAAATGAAAAGAGAATAAAAAATAATAAACAGTTTAATGATTTCACTGGGATTTACAGTGTCATGAAAAGAGCAAGAGGGGAGTATTAATATCAGAGGAAACAATTTTAAAATAAGAGGGAAAATAGAGAAAAAATACTCGGAAGAATTGAGAGCAGATTTATTCAAATAACATATATAAAAGGAAGGAAAGGAATTTTGAAAATTATTGCTATAAAAGCAAAAGAAAGAAAAAGAAAAGGTTAAGAGAAGAGGTTGGAAAGGGAACATTTATAAGAAATGGAATTTGTGAGAAACCAAAAAAGAATGGATGATTGATGGCTGAATATTAGATTTTTTTTCTTTACAATTATTGTGCTATATAATATTAGTTGTATATGTATGTATAATTAAGCAATATAATTATTTCATTAAGAGATTTTCTTATATGTTACATGTTGGTTTCAATTAAATTTTGACTCCCTTTATAATTTTTGTTTTTATATGAGATTTGCATAAGTTACAAATTTGATTTAATGTTGAAAAGATTCAGACAATTATAGATATTATTGGAATATTATAAGATTTGCATAACTATTATTTTTAAAGGTCTTTATATAATATTATATAATTTACATGTTGGTTTGAATGATGTTTCAATGGAGAAAGATAAGAAGATACATGAATTTGAATAGCTGTCACCATACTTTATAATACATGTTTTATTTAAGAATTGTATAATTCATAAATTTGATTTAATGTTGAAAAGGATTAAGATAACTATTGATACTGTTTGAATGTTATAATATTTGTATAATTATTATCTTTAAAGGTCTCTATATAAGATTACATAATTGACAAATGGGATTTTTTTTTGTTTTGGAAATCCTTGAATGTTATTAACCAATGGATGGAAGTATAGAGATAAGACTTGCTAAAAGAAAATAAAGTTGGAAAGGAGATATAAAATGGGGAAAATATTAGAAATGGAGGGCGTTCAGAAATGGCAGAATCCACCTCTGGTTCAGACTGGTTTGGACCAGTTCTTTAGAACCACTGGCGGGAATTTCCCCCCACTCATTAATCCAGGAGCAATGGCCTCACCTACAAATCAGTTCTCTCAGCATCTGTGGCATTGCCCCAAGTGGAGCAGCAGCAGCAGGAAGGGTGGCTGGGGACCCCCAGCTCTCCCCTCACCTGCCCTTTGCACATGAATACAATCTTCCCCCTGTCCTGAACTCCTTGCCACTCCCAACTAACACCCCTGTCCCGCTCAACCACACTTCTTTACTGGTCTCGGAGCCAAAACCAGGAAGGCAAGAGGGGCATGCACAGAAGCTGATTTTTGCTTCTACACATGCGCAGAAGCTGAGTTTCCAGTACTGCGCATGCGCACCAGGAAGAAGAGAACCAGAGTGAGGTAAGTTGGAACCCATCCTTACTCCTCTCCCCACATCCATCAGTCCTTTTTTCAAACATAAATTTGTTTGAGAATGCTTGAAAGACCCAAGACACCTGATCAATTTTGGGAGCTGGGATTCCTCTTGATCTTCTCAATCATCCAAAGGTGTTCCAAAACAAATAAAAGTGTTCCATCACTTTTATTTGTCTTTCTCAACTTTATTACTGATCTGCAGTGGATTTTATTAAAAAAAATTGTTGTCAGTCCAGAATTATCAATTAATATTGTCATATATTGTTTTGCCAAGAAAGCTAAATTTCTGGTTTTTGTTCCTGCACATTTTAGACTAGTTGGAAAGAATATTCAGGAGATGAGAATGATTTTGGCTTCATTTATAAAATATAGACATGTCTGGAAAATGAGGTATTCAGGATTTTGGGGCTTTTTGCAAATCGCAAGTATTTTAAGAATTCTTTTTCCTTCTTAAATATTTAAGTTTATTTTGCTGTAGGTCACAGCAATTATAGTAAATTGATCCATAAGAAATGTATCTGAACCACAGCAGGTTTAAACTTGTGTTCAGCTCCTTTCTCTGTTGCCACAGAAGCCACTGTTTAAATCCCCTCCATTTCTAACTCCAATCCCACTGTCAATCAGAGTAAAAATTTTGGGGAAAAAATCATTTACATGTTGAACTTATTTTGTATTTAACCCAAGAGCTCAAGCAGTTATAAATAGCTTTCCCTTGGTTTTTCATCACAGTAATTCAGGAAGAAGTCCTGGGCTGAGAGATAGCAACAGACGCAAGAGCTTCCAAGAACAAAAGGGATCTGAACCCTGATTCTTTCAAGGAAATAATTATAAGCAACTATTTTGGAATGGAAATATTACTTTTCAGGCCCTAACCCTAACCCTAACCCTAACCCTATCCCTATCCCTATCCCTATCCCTAACCCTTGGAATACTAATATCAAATTACCTAAGTGCTAAAGCCCACTTGCAACAATATCGCCAAAAAGGCTTCCAGAGTTGTTAACCTGATCCTACGTAGCTTCTGCTCTGGCAATCTCACACTACTGACTAGAGCCTACAAAACCTATGCCAGACCCATTCTCGAATACAGCTCATCTGTCTGGAACCCACACCACATCTCAGACATCAACACTATCGAAAATGTCCAAACATATTTCACCAGAAGAGCCCTTCACTCCTCCACTTGAAACAGAATACCCTACGAAAATAGACTATCTATCCTGGGTCTTGAAAGCTTTAAACTGCGGCGCCTAAAACATGATTTAAGTATTGCCCACAAGATCATATGCTGCAACGTCCTTCCGGTCAACGACTACTTCAGCTTCAATCGCAACAACACAAGAGCACACAACAGATTCAAACTTAATATTAACCGCTCCAAACTTGACTGTAAAAAATATGACTTTAACAATCGAGTTGTCGAAGCGTGGAACTCATTACCAGACTCAATAGTGTCAACTCCCAACCCCCAACAGTTCTCCCTTAGACTCTCCACGATTGACCTCTCCAGGTTCCTAAGAGGCCAGTAAGGGGCGTATATAAGTGCACTGATGTGCCTATCATCCCCTGTCCAATTGTCTTTCCTTATCTCATATATCATATATATTCTCTCCTTATTTCTTATATCATATATATTCTCTCCCTCCCATCTACTTCTCTTCTTTTTACTTTCTATTGTTATATATATTACTTAATGTCTATTCTCTTCCATATGTATTGTATATTGGACAAAGAATAAATAAATAAAATAAATAAATAAATAAATAAATAAATAAACTGTAGCCCTTTTATGTCTTGTGGAATTTAAATTCTCATGGACTTCAAATTCCCCGAGCATAGCAGGTTCAGGAATTCTGGGAATTGAAGTCCACAAGTCATAAAGGGGCCATAGTTCCCATCTTTGTTTTAATTAATAGATTTGTTTTCGTATAGCACTTTTTCCAAAGCTGCAACAGGATAAGAAGGCATGTGAAGTCAGAGCTAATTAGTCTATATGTATATGGACCAATTAGCTCTGATTTCAGATGATTTCTTACCTAATTGCAGTATATATATTCATTCTGCATTCTACTTTGTGAGAACAACCACCTCAGGAGAAACATCCTTGAGTGTGTATCCCAACTACAATTGTGAGTTTACCAATAAATCTGGAATACAAAATGCAAACCATTTGCTGAGCTTGTCAGGCATTCTTGTCATGTTAATCTGAGTACTTGCAGTGCGGCTGACCAGCACTATAGTAAGTGTGAGGGAAGAGCTGGTATTTTAAATGCTTTTACAAGTCAATAAAAAGGAGTGTCAGCTCTGCCATTTCCTTTCCTGATCACTACCTGACAACTTTGTGTTGTCCTCTCTTTCACTGCAAATAACAACCTCACATATCCTCTTCAGAAAGGAAGTAATTCACCCCATAATTGCCCTGGCCCCAAACAAGCCAAGAACATACTCAAAAGGCAATTTGTTGCAGGTTACACTCAAGGTTAACCAGAGTTTTTGCTGTGAAACCTACAAGTATAGATAGAATCAATCACTTTTCAATTGAGAGTTATTTATGTTGTTTTTATATGAGATTTGCATAAGTTACAAATTTGTTTTAATGTTGAAAAGATTCAGACAATTATAGATATTGTTGGAATATTACACAATTTGCATAAGTATTATTTTTAAAGGTTTTTATATAATTTACATGTTGGTTGGAATTATGTTTCAATGAACAAAGATAAGAAGATAAATGAATTTGAATAACTATCACCATAACCAAACATGTCTATTTTTACGTGAAAGGACCGCCCTTTGCTTGTAGCGCCGCTGCAGTGTCCCTTTTTGTAAAAATAACAATGTTTATTTTTACGTGAAGACCTTCCTTTGAAGGAGCAGGGGAATCCCTCCCATGAAGAGATTCTGGGGTCGGAGCTTTGATGTCACCGGCAGGTTGCTAAGGACGCTAAGGTGATCACTTCCTGGATTCCATGGAATCCAGGAAGTGATCACCTTGGCGTCCTTAGCAACTTGGCAGTGACATCAAAGCTCTGCCCCCGGAATCTCTTGGTGGGAGGGATTCCCCATTCAGGTTCGAGTTTGGGTTCGGTTTGGGTTCGGCCAAATTTTGCGTAAAGTTCGCCTGAACTTGCCGAACCCGAACACCGTTGGGTTCGCCCATCACTACTCATTGATAATGTAGATCTCCCTGTATTTTACCCACTATCTGTTGTGGTTAGCTCTGGCCCAGCTCCTGCCTCAAGGACTGTGGATGTGGGGGAGACATCCACATGCTGCAGGCCTGTTTTGCCCCGGATGGAATCTGCTGATGAAGGCTCCTCTAACCAAGAAGACATGAGTGACAGGGAGGAGAAGAGTGGGGCAGACAGCTCAGAAGGAGATCAATTATCTAGCTCCTCCTTGGATTCAGAACAAGAGTTAATGATACAGCCACGCATGCGGAGAGCGATGCATAGACAACAACAACTGAGAGATTATTATCAAAGAAAATGAGGCCACCTGCGGTTGGGTGGGGCTGTGGTAATTAGTGAGGCTGCTATAAAGAGCAGCCTGTGGGTTTGGCCATTATGGAGGATTATCTGATCGTTGTGTTTCGTGACTGCTTTACTGACTTTGACCTTTTGTGTGCTGATTTTTCCCCGCTTTGAAACTAAACCAGAGCAAAGGGTGTTTCACTTTGTGAAAGAAGAAGGACTGTGAATTGCCTCACAGCTGCAAGCTAAGTATCACAGAACTGATAAGGGACTTGTGCAAATTACCAGTTTGTTTGGAGACGAGTGCTCCTTGCTATACCAAAAGAGGGCTTGGTTTAAGTGAATTTTTATTATAAAGAACATTGTTTTGAATTTTCAAACGTGTGTGTGTCTGAAATTTGTACCTGTGAATGTTTGGGAGGATTCTACCAGAGAGCCCGACAGAACACTATCCCATCAGAAGAATGACTTAGAAGCCATTCTTGCTGAGAGCAGCAGCCTTCACAAAGCCTAGAGAAGGAAGTCCACTGGAATATCCACCAGTCCAGTTATCTATTTATTAGATTTGTATGTCGCCCTTCTCCGAAGACTCGGTGCGTCTCGGAGTTGTCCAAGTAGTTGTGGGAATCAAGCTTCGGTTTTACAGTAGGCATATTTCATACTAGAAGAGACTGCTAATCAATCATTTTAATCATGCTTTGGTTCTCATGTACTTATATGCTTAATTAAAATACATTTAATGTGATTTTAATTTAATTTACAGTTAATTTATAGAATAGCATTGTACTGCAATGAATATCGATATGAACTAAAGCCAGTGACAATAAAGCAAGCATTTCTACCCAAAAGTACAAAAGAAATCATATGTAGGCTTGCAGTTCTGTAAAATGAGACTTACAAGAGGTCAATAGAGAATAAAAGAAGTTTGAGGGTTTTCTAAATAAGGATAGCAATGGGATTTAATGAACAAAAGTTTTGGGGTGGGAAGAAGTGCCAACAAATCTACAGTTATGTACTGAATATTGGGGAGCAATTACAAGGGTTTGAATTCATTGCTAATTTAATCACAAAGCTTCCCACGAGGGATACATTTCTTTGGGTAATTCATAAAATAGAAATAGCAGCAGATTTGCTGCACTAGGGATAAGAATTCATTTTTAAATTGATTGATTGATTTTTCACCTTTATCTATATATATCTATATATATCTATATATATCTATATATATCTATATATATCTATATATATCTATATATATCTATATATATATCTATATATATCTATATATATCTATATATATATTGTTTTTTTTAATATATATATATATATATATATATATATATATATATATATATATATATATATATAAAAAAACAACCCTGTGAGGTGGGTTGAACTAAGAGAGTGACTGGCCCCAAATCATTCGGTTAACTTTTATGCCTAAGGCAGGCCTAGAACTCACAGCCTTCTGATTTCTAGCTTGGTGCCTTTACCACTAGATCAAACTTATTGTTTTCAATTAGGACTAAGACACCTAAGGGAATCACTTTCTGAATTAGTCTTTCTCTTCAAACCAACAAGCAAAGAACCTTTTCAGACACCTGTATCAAAGGATCAATTTTCACATAGATCAAATGCAACCATAGGACTGCTGCACATTTATCCCACTTTATTCTCATCAATAGGATTCGGATGAGCCCCATGCTCTCTGATAAGATGGGTGAGTCTGCCACACCCTCACTCTGAAATAGCTGCAAATAAAGCAACAAGGCGGGAAGGGAAAGGAACGGAATTTCTTTGGGACTAGGAAGCAAATTTATTTTTGCAGATTACAGCCTATCAATGCTGTTTTGCAATCCGCACTGTGCCACTGCCAAAACACATCCTGCAATTCTTGTGTAATAAAATTATATCCAAAGTATAATGGAAGTGAGATTGGCTGGATCTTCTCAAAACTACTGTGCACCTTTCCCCAAATTGTGAAGAGTTTTATCTAGATTCTTTTTTTGATTGTCTTCCAACAGGATCTGAGAACTTTGCTTTGTTGAGAAAATTTTTGCCATTGGGGAGGGGGAGAGTCTATTGGTTTTAAATTTTACTTGCAAGGACTGTCTATTACATTTTTTGATGCTTTCCTTTTCAATTTGACACTAATTGATTCACACATGCTCTGAATAATGTATATGTGCATGCATTTTTATGTAAACAATGCTAGGAAGAGATGGCCTACATGTATTCCTTGCAATCTGAATTGACACAGTTAACTGTAAACTATTAATAACATAAATACTCTCTGGTATGTGCCAAATCCCTCATGGGGACTGCATGGAATCCTTAACATATTTACAAGGGCGTAAGCCTCATTAAGCTCCAAAAGACTTGCTTCTGATATTTAAGTGCCTGAGATTGTACTGTAGAATAGTTTTCCTTTGATAAGCAACATCAACTTCATGACTTTTCCAAGTCTGGGGCATTTTCTCACTAGCAACACTTCATTGCATAACAGTCGGCTATTTACATTGTAAGCCATTAATGCATTCCTTATTCTCTCCCCTGCCTTTTCGGTAAATCTCACAGCAGATGAACCAACAGCTTGGCAATAAACAAACACCTGTCAATTGGGGGGCACACTCATCATTCCAAATGCCTCCATGTTCTGTCATAATGGGTTAAAATATTCTTATGAAGCACAACTCCCATCGTTCCTGAATTTAAAATATCTGTTCCAATTTATTAAGCAGCCTAGTTATTAAGCTGGCGGAAGGCAAGATAAAAACACGGGAGTAAAAAAACCCCAATGAGGATCGAGAAGAAATTAAATTCACAATAATTTGTACAGTGGTCATATTTCATCAAAAGAAGAACAATGGTAAACATTTAATAATATTAGAAGACCTCTTAATATACTTTGCTCTTTGTTTTAATATCTATACCGAAAACATGTTATTCCCTTTGGTTATTATTTCCAGATACAGTATTAAGTTTTTAAGAGCATGGTTATTTCATGAGGCTTTCAAGTGTCCTATTTATCTCAGCATTAGACTAACATAACATTTGGATTAGAAGCTGCCATCATGAGTAGGGATACAATTTCAAATCAGTTTGGTCTTCAACGTATCTGATTTTTATTTTTATTTTAAGCCTACATAACTCATAGTGACACAGACAATATAATAATAATTTAATGATAATAATAATTTATTAGATTCGTATGCCGCCCCTCTCCGCAGACTATGGTCTTGATTCCCTATGCCAGGTGTCAAAATGGCGGCCCCACAGGCCAGATGCATCGCATGCAGGCCACGCCCCCCCCCCAGCTCCACAAAGAGGAAAAAACGTTGTGATCACTGAAGGGTTACCCATTGCCGGTGCTCCCGGTGACTGGCGCATCTGATATGCTTGTACATATGTGTTGGCACAAGATTTGCCTTCTGCGCATGCTCAGGAAGCAAAATCTTGCACTAGGACACTCGCACATGGAAGATTTCACCAATTTTTTGTGATTTCTTTTCTTCCATGCATGCATGCCAAATGTCACATGTGTGAGTGTCCTTGTGTGAGGTTTCTCTTCCTGCACATGCACAAAAGCTGAATCTCATGCGGGAGTGCACGTGAAATCATCGGGGACATGGAGATGCCTGTGCATCTCCATTTTTCCTGCTGGGATGGCATACAGGACCATCTATGCTGTAACCCAACACTGGTTGGGATATGTCATATTATGGCAACCTGCCGCAATTTGACATCTTTGACCTACAGCCTTGTAACTAACTACCTGGCTTTATGTAGAAACCTTTCTCTATCTTTGATAACAAATCAGAGGTTTTATTTGATTCTGGATGCAGCAACTTAAGTTTTGAATGATGTTTGGAATATATTCGAGTCTACGGAAAGGGGCGGCATACAAATCTAAATAATAATAATAATAATAATAATAATAATAATAATAATAATAATAATAATATTTGGCCAGGTGTTCGTGGCCCATGAATTGCAATTTTTCCTGCACAGAGGTAATCTGGCCACAAATATCAACACTCTGCCTGTTCCTTTTTTAAAGAGGATCTCAAACAATGAGCTTTCCCCCCTTCATTACATCCATGACCTTTGAAACAGTAAAACCTGATGACATTTTTTTCCTTCAGTTGCATAGGAAAGAAGAAAAACAAATCGACCATTACCAGTGAGCTTGGTTGTTGGTTTGGTTGAAGATTTTTCCAATAGTGCCCATGGGCTTCTGACTCTTTTTTCCGGTTTAGGAGCAAATTCTCAACTACTTTCTTCCTGGCTTCTTTGTCTTCCCCCATGCACCCACATCCACACCTATCCAGTGTGGCTTTTGCCCAGTTCTTTTACTATCTTTTTTTTCCTGGCTTTGTATGTCATGTAAACTTCCATTTGTTGTTCACATATGACTCCTAATAGGCTCACCATGCATGGCCATTATTTAGACACATGTAGAGATGTAGATCAATGTGTTACAGGCAGTGAAGGGCTACCAAAAGTTTTACTACCACACTGTGGGTGTGTTTTATGCAGGACGCCCTGCATTTTCTTTCAACATCTTTCAGTGCAAATTGGGTGCTCTGGGGTGGAACTCCATTTTCACTACCTCACTGTGTCCATCCCCCCCAATTTGGGCAGTAGCCCACCCCTGGTTACAGGGAACTGTGGTTGTTTCACCACCATTCCAAGCAGCACGAAATCCAAGCCTCTCTCCCAGAGTAACCTAAAGTCCTTGCTGGATAGTTTTCTCCAAATGCTACCACCATCAAAAGTAATGAGTGTTTCAGGACATTTATAAGTGGTTTTGAAGGCTAAGCAAGGCTATGCAGACACAGACGCAACATCCTACACAGAATGAATAAAACATTAGGCAGGCCACGTAAGTACATAATAGGCAAAAGTAAATAGTTACATAAGAACATTTTGTATGGAATATAAAATCATGGGTTTCATTAGAAAACTCCGTAATATAAACATGGGTTTTCATGGGGCAAGCAATGTTAAATCAAACTTCACAACTGTCTACCCTGAAAGCACTTTCTCCTGTACTGGCCAGACTAGACAATTCGATGCATGTACCTGTTTTGCTCTTACTGAAATATTGCAGCAGAACCCCAATGGCTGACACCCATTTTGCTATTTTTAACACACAAACCTTGGGAGACATGTATAATCAAAATACTATGGATCTCTAAGAGCCTGTTGTCAGGCCAAAACTATTTTAATTGGGATCTTAGGCCTGCCACACTTTTGACTATTCTACTACGCATTTCGTATTGTGGGAGAATGGGAGGGGAGGATTGTTTGAAGTTGCTGGCATGCATAAAGGGACCAGATTTTTACACTGGTAAAGTGGGACATCGATAACAGGGGTGTGTGTGTGTGTGTGTGTGTGTGTGTGTGTGTGTGTGTGTGTGATGGGTGATTAAAAAATTGGCCTCTCTCTTCCTCCCTCCCCTTTTCTCTCTTTCTCTCCCTCTTTCTTTCTCTATCTCTCTCCCTTTCTATTTTTCTCTCTCCCTCCCTCCCTTTCTCTCTATTTCTCTCTCCTTTCCTCTTTCTTTCTTTCTTTCTTTCTCTCTTTTTTCTCTCTCTTTCTCTCTCACTTCCTCCCTCTCTCTTTCTCATTGTGGGTGAAAAGAGAAAGTCGATTCCTCAAGTCTTTAGGGTATCTCACATGTTTTCCCAGAGACCACCTGGCAACCCATATGTTCTGTCTGCCACAGAATGAGGAAGTCCCAGACCTTGACCAAGGTGTGGGGAAGGGATGTCTGAGATGGCGTTTGCCTTAGAATCCGAGGCCTTTGTTCCTCTCCCCCCCCTTCACAGCTGGGACTGCAGCTTCTTTTAAAGTTTTGTGGAGCACTTCAGCTCCTGCCCGAGGAACAAGCAAAAGGGTTGCTCCATAAACACCTGCCGCTCTTGTTGCTCTGCAAATACGTGTTGCCTTCGGGCCTGTCTCCCTTCCTCCCTGTCTTTCCTGACCTTATTTTTATTTATTTATTTATTTATTTATTTATTTATTTATTTATTTATTTATTCATTCATTCATTCATTCATTCATTCATTCATTCATTCATTTATTAGATTTGTATGCTGCCCCTCTCCGCAGACTCGGGACGGCTCACAACAGTGATAAAAACAGTATACAATGACAAATCTAATATTAAAAGTCTATAATAATAAATCTAACATTAAAAGTCTAAAAACCCCATAGTTTAAAAATCATACATACAACATACCATACATAAAACTACATAGGCAAGGGGAGATATCTCAGTTCCCCCATGCCTGACGGCAGAGGTGGGTTTTAAGGAGTTTACGAAAAGCAAGGAGGGTGGGGGCAATCCTAATCTCTGGGGGGAGCTGGTTCCAGAGGGTTGGGGCCTCCACAGAGAAGGCTCTTCCCCTGCGTCCCACCAGCCAACGTTGTTTAGTCGATGGGACCCAGAGAAGACCAACTCTGTGGGACCTAACCGGCCGCTGGGATTCGTGTGGCAGAAGGTGGTCTCACAGATATTCTGGTCCAGTGCCATGAAGGGCTTTATAGGTCATAAGCAACACTTTGAATTGTGACCGGAAACTGAGTGGCAACCAAACACTCCCCTCGCCACTGCTGAAAGATGGTGCTCTAATGTCAGCTGTGGATCGAGGAGGATGCCCAAGTTGCAAACCCTCTCCGAGGGGGTCAATAATTCCCCCCTCAGGGTGATGGACGGACAGGTGGAATTGTCCTTGGGAGGCAAAACCCACAGCCACTCCGTCTTATCAGGATTGAGTTTGAGTCTGTTGACACCCATCCAGACCACAACAGCCTCCAGGCACCAGCACATCACTTCCACTGCTTCGTTGACGGGACATGGGGTGGAGATGTACAGCTGGATATCATCGGCATATTGATGATACCTCACCCCATGCCCTTGATGAGCTCACCCAGCAGTTTCATGTAGATATTATATAGCAGGGGAGAGAGGACCGAACCTTGAGGCATCCCACAAGGGAGAGACCTAGAGGTCGACCTCTGACCCCCCACTAACACCGACTGCGACCAACCGAAGAGGTAGGAGGAGAACCACTGAAGGACAGTGCCTCCTATTCCCAATCCCTCCAGCCGGCGCAGAAGGATACCATGGTCAATGGTATTGAAAGCCGCTGAGAGGTCAAGAAGCACCAGGACAGAGGATAAACCCCTGTTCCGGGCCTGCCAGAGATCATCCATCAACGCGACCAAAGCAGTTTCCATGCTGTAACCCGGCCTGAAACCCGACTGCTGAGGGCCTAGATAATCGGCTTCTTCAAAGGACCGCTGGAGCACCACCACCTTCTCGACCAACCTTCCCCATAAAGGGAAGGTTGGAGGCTGGATGATAGTTATTAAGTACGGCTGGGTCCAGGGAAGGCTTCTTGAGGAGGGGGCACACATGTGCCTCCTTGTATGGAGCCGGAAAGGACCCCCTCCCCAAAGAAGCATTGACAATCTCCTGGACCCAGCTCCGTGTCACCTCCCTGCTGGCTGAGACCAACCAGGAGGGACACGGATCCAGTAAACAGGTGACGGAACTCACAGCTCCAATATCCTTGTCCATTTCATTATCCTGCCCAGAGGGATGGAATCTGCTGGGATGCTGCAGCCCCCTCTCCCGCACCCCTTTGGGAGGGTGGGGCTGGAGCAGAGGGGCAGCTGCGGCAGGCCCCCCGTATCATTTTGGGGTTCAGTGCCAGCTCCAAAATGCCCCTCCTGCTTGAAGCTGCTCCTGGATTAAGAGGCCGAGGAGACTGGCACATCCTGAGCCTCCCTCGGGCAGAGGAGCTGTGCAGCTGCATCCGGACCACCATTTCCAGGCTCCCGCTGCAGCCCCAGGGGAGGAGAACTTTTTTAAAAAGCAGGACATTTTTCAAAGGCCCCAGGATATGGGAGAAATCATCAAAAAGTGGGACTGTGCCGCCAAAAGCGTGACGTCTGGTCACCTTAGGCATGCAGCCATAACAAATTCTTTCTAGGAAGCCAAGGTCATCTTTTTTCTCTGCTGTTCTGCATCTGCATAGAAAGAGATGGGTGGACTCTGCCTGCATAGCAATTGAAGATTGGACAAGGTGATGGATTTGTAGGTGTGGCGATAAGGGCTTGAACTTTCAACTGGGTGATGAAACCCAAGGGACTTCAGATTTGGGTTTCTCCCAGAGGTACATTTTTCAAATGAAAAAAAGCTGAAATCAAGATGGGAGCCATGTGCAGAGTGCCAGAAACTCACTTTCTGAACATGCTCAGAAAATAAATAAATAAATAAATAAATGAATGAATGAATGAATGAATGAATGAATAAATAAATAAATAAATAAATAAACAAATAAACAAACAAATAAACAAATAAATAAATAGATAAATAGCAGTGCCCACGGACTGGCTCAGATCAAACTGGGTCAGTGACATCATCATGATGTCACCAGTGGGTTGTTACCACTTTACCCAAACTGGTCTGAATCGGTCCGAACCCACCCTGTCCTTCTCCATGCTCAATGGATTTTGATACTATAAAGCATGTTTTTTATTGGACCAACTCTATGAATTGGAAACTGGAGGCAGTGTGTTAGGGTGGCTCCATTCACATCAACACAGTTACTTCCAAGAAAAACAATGCAGGGGAACTTCTGTTCTGTACTTCATGCTGCAATAAGACTGGATAAGAGCTCATAAACCTAGGCTAAATCCTAAATGGACAAACGGATGGATGGAGTGGTACTTTCCTTATAGGATCAATTTCACCATTTCAGAGTGCTTTTGGATACCAGTTTTTTTCCTGGAAGCACACTGGATCAGAAGAACAAGCAAAAAACTTTGGTGAGACAGTTTGGTAATGCAGCTCACATCTGGCCCTTAGAATATTGTGTGAAAGCCACTCATTTGGCAGAGGTTTAATTTTGCATTCTTTGCCTCCTTGCAGAGGGATACAACCAAAATGATTTTTCAAAATACAGGCAGGGGTGAAATGCTACGGTTCAGACTGGTTCTCCCGAACTGGTAGCAAAAAATACTGTTGTCCAATGCAGCAACCTTCTCCAAACTAATGACATTCAGATACCCTGGGATTATAGTTCCCAAAATTACCACCGGGGTTGTACCTATAAGGCCGTTCATCTGGGAGCTGTAGCATCCAAATTCCAGGGGATCCAGTTTGAGTAAAGCTGCTGTGACCATACAAGGAAATGTTCCCATAGTCAATAAATCTAGGGGGGTGGAGAGAGAGAGAGAGAGAGGGAGAGAGGGAGAGAGGGAGAGAGGGGGGAGAGAGAGGGAGAATAATCCTCTGTTAGTAGATGTGAAAAAAATATTAAAGGAAATAAAAGGTTAACAAAAGGATCTAGCACCAGTAGTTATGTACCACCAAAAATTGCAAGCCATAGACTGAAGCATATACTATATTTATCATGCTAAAAAAACGGATGTTTGTCAGAGGGAGGGAGATGTGATGAATGGATTTCACAGCATCAGAAATGAATACTTTATATGGCAATAGAACAGGAAAGGAGATCCAATTCTGAATGGCAAAGTGTTTTCACAAATGAAGTATATGTAATGGAAATTTTCTGTGGAAGCAAAAGGACATGACTTTAATGGCCCCCCATAAAAATAATAAGCAAAATGAATGGCCTTCTCGTTGCAGTTTTATGTTGTTATGAAAGAAATCTGTAACCACTATAGCTGTGTGTGACATGATTTTGTTTCAAAACCTATTAAAATAAATATAGTAACTACCTTTCATTTAAAAATAAGGAGTGAACAAATTTTGAGCCAGAGTATAGCATACCTTTTGTGCTTTCAAACAAGGTTGGGCTTAAAATTCCTCCCCCTCCTTTTTTGATGTTTGGCAAAATTGGAAAGTTAAGAGACAAACAGGGGCCTTAAGCTTTGCACAGAATTGCTGTATTTTTTGGAGTATAAAACGCACAGAGTATAAGAGACACCTTAGTTTTGGGGGAGAAAAACAAGGGGGGACATCTGCCTCTCCCTCCCAGCAATTTGTCTCCTTGCAGCTTTAGTTTCACTTTCATTTTAGGACATGGGCTTGCCTGCAGCTTCAATCAATCAGCTCTGGTCAGGAAGCTGATAATCAGTTGCTTGCACTAATCAGGCTCTGCGTTTTTTGTTGCAATGAGGTAAATTGCTGAGAAGCAGATTCCAAAGGGTGAGGGTCCAGAGATCCTGTAGGATTTCAGTTTTAGACATTGTTGTTTGATGGTATTAAATTTAACAACATTGGATGTTCTAAATAAAGCTGCCTTTTGCAATTGATGATGATGATGATGAATTCTGTATGAAAGCTGCCTATTAGCCACACAGCTTTGAACATCTTGCAAATATAACTTATCAAGTAGCATTTGTCCAGGTTGAGCTGCCTCCTCTTTGTACATGAAAGGAACCCCTCTTCCTATCTTTCTTAACTACAGATTATCTTTATATAAACTTTATAGACCAACTGATACCGCACTCTGTTATAGGTTAGTGTATCTATAAAACTATTCTGCTGGGAATGTTCCCTGATAAATCCTATTCCTTTAGCTTGAACTGGCTACAGAAACCGATCTCCTCTTCCCTGTTAGAAAGCAGTGAGAAATAACCATCCTGGACACTTGTAAGTTTCCAGTTTTGCGTAGAACTTGACAGGGTCATCTAAAACATTTTATAAATTAGCCCATGCTAAGAGGCCTAAGAAAGCCCAAAAGACCAGATTAGAACAAGTCATTATGGAGAAAATCTAAGTCAGGTGTGTGTCAAACTCGCACCCCACAGGCCAGATGTTTCACTGGCCACCCCCACCCCATTTTAGTGGAAGGGAAAAAGTTGCAATACATCACATGATGACAATGTGACTTTGTGAGTTTGACACCCCTGATCTAAGTGGTGTCTAAGAACCAACACTTGATATTCAATCAAACTATGCCATTTATCAGCCTCTGGAAAATATGCTCTTACTCCCGTCCTCCAGATGAGATCTCTTCAGAATTCCCATCTGATGAATTTCAAAATGGGTGAGCAGTATAATCGGGCGGTAGGAAAAGCAAGTAGGATGCTTGGCTGCACAGCTAGAGGTACAACAAGCAGGAAGAGGGAAATTGTGATCCCGCTATATAGAGCGCTGGTGAGACCACATTTAGAATACTGTGTTCAGCTCTGGAGAACTCACCTACAAAAAGATATTGACAAAATTGAACGGGTCCAAAGACGGGCTGCAAGCATGGTGGAAGGTCTTAAGCAAAAAACGTATAAGGAAATACTTAATGAACTCAATCTGTATAGTCTGGAGGACAGAAAGAAAAGGGGGGACATGATTGAAACATTTAAATATGTTAAAGGGTTAAATAAGGTTCAGGAGGGAAGTGTTTTTAATAGGAAAGTGAACACAAGAACAAGGGGACACAATCTGAAGTTAGTTGGAGGAAAGATCGAAAGCAACATGAGAAAATATTATTTTACTAAAAGAGTAGTAGATGCTTGGAACAAACTTCCAGCAGACGTGGTTGGTAAATCCAAAGTAACTGAATTTAAACATGCCTGGGATAAACATATATCCATCCCAAGAGAAAATACAGGAAATAGTATAAGGGCAGGCTAGATGGACCATGAGGTCTTTTTCTGCCGTCAGTCTTCTATGTTTCTATGTTTCTATGATATTCAAAAAAGCATTGACAACCTGGCTGTTTCCCCAGACCTTGGAGTAAAATGACAGCAAGTCCTTATAGAATTTTATCCTATTAAATACTTTTTTTCTTCCAGTGGCGCATGAGCTTTGTTCTCAATGTTTTATTGTTTTTAATGTGGTCAGCCACAAAGAGTCTTGTAGAATCAGGTGATCTCTAACTTAAATACATTGCTCTCCCTTCCTTAACTGCTTTTTATTGTGAGAAATAGGTAACATTCAGGCAGATTGACTGTCAAGACTTGAATAAGAATGAAAGTCCTATCTTTTATTGTTCTTTTGGCCATGCCTGTTTGACATATGAACTTACTATATGTAGTCTGTACTGATGAGAAAAAGTTTTGTAATCTATTTATGAAATAGAATGCAACCACTATGCTATATGACAGATTTGTATTGCACAAAGGTGACTAAAAAAGTTGACTTCAAAGTCTAATAATACAATTTTCGTGTAAATGGAAGTAGTCAGGCTTACCCCATGTGGCACCCTCTAGACATGTTGGGATTTGAACTGCTACTATTTTAATCTCTGAATAACACCACCCATTTTTTTATCTAAAAGGTTTTATTTAAAAAAGTGCAATGCAGTGCAAAGACTTTGGCATGCAAAGACTGTGGTTTATCCTGTGCACAATCAAGAGGTCAATCAAGTAAAGACATGGCGTGTTTAAAGAATTGCATACTGATATTCTACTCCTACTCGTCTGTTCATATACATGCATACATACGTATATGCTGTTCAACGTTCATACACCGAATTCTTATAACAATGATGGTGAACCTATGGCACGCATGCCACAGGTGGCACACAGAGCCATATCTGAGGGTACGCAAGGCGTTGCCCTATGTCAGCTCCAGGGTGCAAGCAACACTGGCCAGCTGATTTTCAGCCTTTTTTTCTGACGTTTTTGCTCTCCCTAGGAAGAAAGCCTCCTGAACACTAGGGACGGCAACGGCTCAACTGGAAGTTTGTTTCCAAACTTCCACCTGCTCTCCCCAGGCTTCAGGAGGCTTTCTTCAAGTCTGGAGGCTTCAGTGAGGCCTGAGCGCATGCATGGGGAGGCAACATGGGGAGTTGTACACAAGCACAGGAGGCAGCGTGGTGATTGTGCACATGCAGGGGGGAAGGTATTGCATTATAGGTGTGGGCATGCACAAGCATGCGCACCCACACTATGCCACCTCTGCACACCCTTTTGGCATCTGAGCCAAAAGGGGGTTTGCCATCACTGCCCTATAAGATGGTTATCAATAAAGATGGAGGGTTCATGGATGTCTGTTGGAATTACGTTTTCAGTCTTGGCAATATTGAACTGTAATGGAACACAGAGCAGGGTATCTGAAGATGGTCTTGATATTCTGGCAGGTACTTATAAGACAGAAGACAGTTCATTTTGTCAAGCTCTTCTTGTCAGATTAAATGTGACTGACGCTTCCCAGAAACTTGACACATCACAGCTAGGAATGAATCATTATTGATATATCAGAAATGAAGCCATTTCCAACATTTTATTGCTTCTGACACTTATTGCTATTGCTCCTTAAAATGTTTTGGGCTTAATGACACTGCCTTTTTCTTCTGCTTTCTCTGCTTTTCTGTTTTATGTTTTCCATAGTCCATGCCAAGAGACAGTTGCTTGTTGTCGTTGTCTGAATTTTTTCAGAATGACAAAGAATGGGGGAAAGATTAGAAGCAACATGAGAAAATATTATTTTACTGAAAGTGTAGTACTGTAGATGCTTAGAACAAACTTCCAGTAGACGTGGTTGGTAAATCCACAGTAACTGATTTTAAACATGCCTGGGATGAACATATAGCCATCTCAAGATAAAATACAGGAAATAGTATAAGGGCAGACTAGATGGACCATGAGGTCTTTTTCTGCCGTCAATCTTCTATGTTTCTATGTTTTGTTCTGGGGAACTCAAGCTTCCATCTTACCTCCCACACTTCTGGTTCTAGGCCATTCCAAGTTTTAAACTTAAAAATCTGTACTTTGAATTGGGCCCAGAAATATTCCAGTAGCTATATTTTAAGGCAGATTTCGTTTCTGAATTAGCCTTAATGGCAGCCTGATGAGAAAAATCATAATTACATGAGAATACCATGTCTATGACCATGACACCATGGCTATGTTATTGCTCCTCTATCCATCCAAAAGGATTGCTGAGTTTTTAAGAAACCGATTCTTAAAAATAATCCTATTCATGGACATCAAAAAACCCAGGTTTTTTCTAGATTAAATTTCATTTTGTTTGCTTATTCATTTTAGTCTAGACAGGGCAGGGGTAAAATGCTCCTGATTTGCTCTTGCCTGTCGGTTGTTGGAGACGTGGTTGCGAAGAGAGCGTGAAGCCCTGCCCACCTGCCCGGATGTCACCATTTGAGTTCTTTTACCCTCTGCGCAGGTGCAAAACATTTTGTGCATGTGCAGAGGGTAAAAGAACCCAAATGGCAGTGTTCAGGTGGATGGGCGGAACCTCCCACTCCCTTCGTGACCGGTTCTTGCGACGACTGACAGGCACAACTGAACTGGAAGCATTTCACCACTGAGACAGGGCCAAACATGGAAGGGTCATAGATATTACCTCTTCACTTTTTAAATAAGTTTTTTTAATCCTTATATAAATCTTAATTCCTCATAATTATCAATGCATCCAAACTGTTTCCATATAACAGTAAGGAAGTAATTTATCAGTGCCTTTTTCTGGTGATGCTTTTTGATCTGTCAGTCTATTGCATAACCTAAATATTCATGGCGGTCTTCCACCCAATTTCTAACTGTTCCTATTTAGCTTCAAAGCCCAGATAACATTGATTGAGCTGAGACATTGCGAACGGACAAAAAGGCCCAAAATTGGTGTCCTGAACAGGAGAGTCTTTTGCTTGAGGTACCCCAGGCCCCCGGACAGATCCTAGATGCTGTAGCACCAGTTGGTGGGAGCGCTCGGTGCCGGAGGACCTGCCGGACATTAGGCCTGCAAGAAAGACTGCATCCGGCTGCAAGCAGGAGCAAGCAGGGCGGGGATGATGCCAGGGTTACACCGAGGCAGCTTGAGAGGACCCAGGAATATTCAGAGGCGTTTTGGGAATGGCTGGAAACATTCAGGACATTTGAGAGTGTTTGGGAGCAGCTGAAGGTTGTGTGGTGCTGCTGGACGAGTAGGAGCTGGAGGTGTCGCCCAAGCAGCGGAGACATTGGGAACCAACTGAGGGCCGACCAGTGAGGTTTGGAGGTGCTGTAACAGTGGATGGAATTGGAATAGGGACAGGAGAGAAGGAAAGATCTGGAAATGCCGGCCGGTGGCAGTGACTGGCATCAAGGAGCCTGGAAGACAGGGGAACTAATAACCAGTGTACCCTGGACTTGGACACCTCCCCCCATTTTTTGGGGAGGGGGATATTGAATGACTCTAGACTCTGAACAACCTTAGACTTTACCATCTGAGAACTTGGCACTTTTTGCTACTTGCTGTTGACCTAATTTATTTCAATGAACTGAATTACCTATATTCTGTATATTCTATATTTTATATATTTTATTTATTTTATTAGTGTTTTAATTATTAGTGTTTTTAATTATTAATTTTATCTCTATTTTAATTAAATTATTGGGGGGGTTAATTGATGGATAATTGGGGCGGGTGTAGTATGTATGGAATGAATGATTGGGATGGGTGGGATTATGGTATGGATGAGGTGAATGGGAATGGTGTAAACGATATATTTGGCCCACTTGGCACTGGAGAGGCAGGAGGGGAGGGGGCACCTATCTCTGGGGTGGCAGAGGGTCAGAATATTCTGGTGTTGCTGGGGAGAGGCAGATATGGTGGGAGCCATGGAGCTAGCTGTTCCAGGGGAAGGAGAGATCGCTGCCTAATAGCGATCCCTTGTTCTGGCCAGGGTACTGGTGATGAGTGTAATTCTGGCCCTGGGCTCAGGCTGCTGCTACTCAATGCCAGGTCGGTGGTAAATAAAGCTCTCCTCATCCGGGATTTGATCCTGGATGAGGAGGCCGACCTGGCATGTGTGACCAAAACCTGGCTGGGCCCAGAGGGAGGAGTTCCTCTCTCTGAAATTTGCCCAGCTGGGTTTCAGGTATGGCATCAGCCCCGATACTATACATACAATAAACTAATATCTTACTAGTACCTTGCTACAACTATCTTAGTTCAATAACTCACAGGAACCAACTTATATAGCAATACAGCTACTTCAGAGAACACTTCTAACGAACAGCAACAAAACACAGCTAACAGCAAACAGAGAACAGAGAGCTCTTGCATAGTTAAAAACTATTTACAGAATCACTAGGTTGCTGCATGCTCAACTGCCTCAGAATGACTCAGCATTCTCAACAGAGGCCTATCTTCTGCATTAAGATGTTATCTCCAGATTTTTAATTCCTGATATATATGACTAAACAGGATAACCCTAAACGTAAGCTCTTAGGAAATGAGTTTCAAACTTGAAGGACGGACAAGCTTCTATACGCAAATCAATGTAGAACCTCCCCAATTCATACAATACCTAGGCAAGCAAAAGCAGAGGAAAAATGTTACCTCATAAAGCCATAAAAGTCTCTTTCTCCAGGCATAGAGAGCCCCAGGACCAAGTTATCCACTGAACAGTCTGAAATTGAACAGCAAAAATTGGAACTGCACTTGAGCAAATTTTCCCCTTAAATTGCCATCAGAAATAATATCCTTTCTTTATTTGATGGAGCACAAAACATGTTTGTAAAACAAGGGCCCTCTGTAACTGTATGGAGAGCAGTAGTTTTACACTGTCTTCTCTTTACTACTGTCAATATCAATTGAACCTCACATGACAGTGCTAATTTGTCTCATGCTGACCCCCCCCCCCCCCCAAGTCTGTAGCTGGTAAATATACAAAAGTGTTAAGATTTTGTTATGCAATTATTTTATAAAAGATCCCCTTAGGTTTTATTTGCACATTTTGACATTTAGTTGGCACACAGATATACTATTTGAATTAACACACATTTGCAGATCTCAAGCTGCCTCATAATATCCCAGTTTAAATGTTTTCTGTTTGTGAATGGCATTTACAATGTGCTAAAGTAACACTGGTTAGTGATAGTTCTTGAAGTTCAGAAATGAAAACTGAGTTGGTTTTATTGAGGCACTCTGGAGGTGTGACTCTATGCATTCAGCACCAATTTGATACCAAATGTGTTAGGAATCTGTCTATAACTGTTGGATTGGCAATATATTGGCTGCAGGTGTTGCAGGCTGCCATAAGCTGGAGCTAGAGTTTATAGCTTATTTCTCTGAGTCACCTTCTCTGTTTCTCTTTGTCTAGCTACTCACTGTTAATGGCTACTCACTGTTAGGTTTGTTCTGCATTTTCTCTGCAATCTCTCTGTATTGTAGTTATATATTATAGCTAAAATGTGTTTAGGCTTGATACCTTTGTTTACTGATTATGACAAAGATAATTGATAAAAAAGACTATGTACTTGGTAAATTTGGGTTAATTCTTGGTAATTTCTGACTTATTATGTGTATGAATTTAGACTGTTTATACAAATGTGTTATTTCTCAAAGTAAAGTTTAATTCAAGTTAGTATATCTGTATGTGGCTGAATAGTTATTCACAACTAATCTCAATCTAAACATTTCTGTGTATGCACAACCTTGATAAAGAAGGATTACTATACATTAACAAAATATTTGACATAAAAGAGTAAATAAGAGTGGAATGCCTAAATATGAAAACAGAATATTAGGTCTAAAAAGATAACAAGCAGAGCATTAGGTAAAAGATAATCCTTTATTCCAAAGCTAAGAAATGTCATCATGAATGTGATTGAATTTAACAACAATAATTGATGAAATTAATTTCTAACCATATGCTATATTAATTTCTCTTTAGTTAATTACCACCTGAATTCATTTTGCTTCTTTTATAACACTGCAGTCCAGTCTGGTGAATAGATACAATGAAATCTACATCTCAGAGGTCACTTTATATTAGTGTAAACATCATAATTTTGGCTGGCCAATTTCTGAATGAATTCATTCTTCCAACCTACAAGATATCAGTCTACAGATGAAACTCGAAAAATTAGAATATCGTGCAAAAGTTCATTTAATTCAGCAATGCAACTTAAAAGGTGAAACATAATATATGAGAGAGACACATTACATGCAAGGAAAGATTGTTCAAGCCATGATTTGTCAAAATTGTGATGATTATGAGCAGGGGTGTGCTACTGCCTGAATGGGGCGGAATGCAGTGGGGTAGCGAAAATGGAGCTCCACCCCAGAGCACCCAATTCGCACTGAAAGATATTGAAAGAAAATGCCAGGCATCCTACATAAGCCACACCCTACATAAGCCACAGTGTGGTAGTAAAAATTTTGGTAGCCCTTCACTGATTATGGAGCTCATGAAAATCCCAAATCCATCCTCTTAGAAAATAAGAATATCACATGTAATCAATAAAACAAGGATTACACATAGAACAATATCGGACCTCTGAAAAGTATAAGCATGCATATGTACTCAGTACTTGGTTTGGGGGCCCTTTTGCAACAATTACTGTCTCAATGCAGCTTGGCATGGAAGCCATCAGTCTGTGGCACTTCTGAGGTGTTATGGAAGACCAGGATGCTTCAATAGTGGCCGTCAGCTCTTCTGCATTATTCCGTCTCTCATCTTTCTCTTGATGCCATGTCTCTCATCTTTCTCTTGATGCCATGTCTCTCATCTTTCTCTTGGCAATGCCCCATAGATTCTCTATGAGGTTCAGGTCAGGTGAGTTTGCTGGCCTATAAAGCCCAGTAATCCCACCACCATTGAACCAGGTTTTGAGGTTTTTGGCAGTGTGGGCAGGTGCCAAGTCTTGCTGGAAAATGAAGTCAGCATCCCCATAAAGCTTGTGTGTGGAAGGAAGCATGAAGTGCTTCAAAGTCTCCTGGTAGATGGCTGCATTGACCCTGGACTTAATGAAGCACAGTGGACCAAAACCAGCTGATAACATGGCTCCCAAAATCAACACAGACTGTGGAAACTTCACACTGGACTTCAAGCATCTTTCAGTGTGTACCTTTCCATTCTTCCTCCATACTTTGGGTCCTTGGTTTCCAAATGAGATGCAAAAGTTTAAGTCCATACGTCTTAAAGTTGCCAAGTTTAGGGACCCGTGAACTACATAAAGAATTCCACTGGCCTTTGCTTTCTCATCTTGAAAACAATAGTAAAATAGGTTAGATGGGAAATATGTACCCCTTCCATTATTGAAAAGCCACAGCTCTATAGGATGAGAGTTCCGATAGAGATGTATTTTATGAAGCAAAAGTTTTTAAATAAGCATAGCAAGTTGCTGTGAAATTCTCAAATATGACTGACACTACCCTGTTTTCCCCAAAATAAGACATCTCCTGATAATAAGCCCAATCTTATTTTTTTGAGTGCATGGCAATAAGGCCAAGCACATATTTCAGGGTTCAAAACAATATAAGACAGGGTCTTATTTTGGGGGAAACACAGTATTTCATTAGAGGTGGGTATCAACATTGCAACACTGTTTACCATTGGATTACTGTGGTCATCTCCCATTTTATTATACATTGGCATTCACCACCAACACTGACAGTTTATATACAGAAAGCAAACCCCAGTGCCTTCTAGCACTTCTAGTTGATACTTAATCAGGTTATAATAAAATCTCTGCAAGAAAACAAACAATCCCAGAGAGCATCAAGGACTCCACAGTTCAACCCTGAATTTACATATATTATCTTCTATCAGTAACACTGGCATAATGCACTGAAATAAAAATTGAAGAACAGTCTCTATCTCAAATCTATGTAGAAACCAGATTGGGATCTCAATCCACTGGGAAAAGACGAGGAGAGGAAGGAAAGGAAAAGTCAATTACTTACAACCAAGTTAGGGAAGCCAACCTTTCTCAACCCAAACGCTATAACTCCCATTATTCCATCAGACGTGGTGAATAGGGTGATGAACATTGTAATCCAATCAACATATATGTATAAGGTGACCAGACATCCCGCATTCAGCAGGACAGTCACACTTTTTAGCAATTTGTCCCGCTTCCCAGGGCATTTTTAAAATTCCCGATTCCCCCCCCTTTTTATTTTTTTTCTTTCTTTCTTTTTATTTACTCACTCCCCCCTTCCTCTTCCACTGTTGCTTGCTCCTCGCCTCCTCTGCTTGATACCTTCCTGTGACTGAGCCGCCCAGGCAGGAGGGCTTACTGGCCATGACAGAAAAGGCAGGGGAAGGAAAGGGAAGCATGGCCGAGGCATTTGCCCCCCTGCTGCTCTGAAAGCGGGTATGCTGTGCTTGAGGGTGGGCAGAGGGATGGAGCAGTGTTTGCGCCAGGCGGGAAAACCCATCTGCTCACCAGCTTGCCTGGCGAATAAAGGTGGTCCGTCTCGGCCTGGCGTTTTTCCTTGCCTTTGCCCTGGTGCTGCTAGTGGAGAGACTGAGTGCACGCTCTTTCATTAATTAATGGGAGGGGGGAGAGAGAGCAAGAGACAGAGAGCAAGAGAGAGAGAGAGAGAGAAAGAGAGAGGGAGAGAGACAGAGAGAGTAAGAGACAGACAGACAGAAAGAAAGAGAGACAGACAGAGAGCGAGTGAGTGAGAAAGAGAGAGAGAGAAAGAGAGAGGGGGAGAGAGAAAGAGAGATAGTAAGAGAGAGAGAAAAGAGAGAGAGAAAGAGTGAAAAAGAGAGGGGGGAGAGAAAAAGAGAGAGCAAGAGAGAGAGAGAGAGAGAAAGAAAGAAAGAAAGAGACAGAGAGCAAGAGACAGAGAGAGAGAGAGAGAAAGAGAGAGAAAGGGAGAGTGAGAAAAAGAGAGGGGAGAGTGAGAGAGAAAAAGAGAGAGAAAGAAAGCAAGAGAGAGAGAGAGAAAAAAAAGTGACAGAGAGGGAAAGAGAGGGAGAACAAGAGACAGAGCGAGAGAGAGCAAGAGAGAGGGAGGGAGGGAGAGAGAAAGAGAGAGGGAGAGAAAGAGAGAGAAAGCGCAATAGGGGGAGGGAAAGAGAGAGATAGCAAGAAAGAGAATTTTTTGGTTAAACTTTTTTTAGTCTCCCCCCTCCCCCCCCCGCTCAATGGTGTCCCTCTTTCCCAATCTTAAAATCTGGCCACTTTATATATGTAGGATATCTGATGTGAGAAGAGTGTTGGGAACAAGAGTCCCCAATATTCAGGTCATGTCCTCTTACTGGACCACATCCTCTTCAGAACTGAACATGCAAGAAGAAGTTAAGCATGCATGCATGGCTCTATTTGCACAAGTCGCATGCATGTGTGCCTGCCACTCACACAAATGGAATTTCACAGGTATATGTGCACCACCACCCACACAGAACCATCCCTTCCCCTTACTAGTCCACCAAGCCAGAAAGATTGGGGACCATTATTCTAGAATGATACAGGGAATTTATGATACTTAAAGATAGTTTTACTCTCAAATGTATAGTGAGAGTACTTTACTATCATCACTCTGTACTGATATTCAAAAATGAATCCTATAATTTTCTGTGAGTCTTTTCAAAGTACAGTAAGTCTAAATTTGCAGTTTAGGTTTTAACTCCAAACATTTCTCTGAAAATCCCCCTGAATTTTTTTGGGGGGAGGAGGAGGGAATATCTTCTTGGATATGATTCCTAGAAGTTCTAATTGTTTGCAATAGAAAAGCAAAATACAAAGGTACTATGTTTAACTGTGGTTCAATCCATAACGCTACTGCCTTTACCTGCAGCTTAAATTGCTTTCCAAAAACCACGAAAGAGTGCCCTTTATAACCCTCTTTTGAGGAAAAAGAAAAGGAGCGTAATAGCAGATGTAATGATTTGCCCAAACATGCCTTGTAAAGGTATGCTTGGAACTATAAAGATGTTGTTTAATTGTGATGAATTGCATAATAATACAGCTACATCAGTTCCTTCCTGTCTTTGTGGGGCTCCAGAGCCCTGCAGCTCATAACTCTGGAGAGAACAGGGCAGGTTTGGTCAAATGTAAAGGTGAAGAAGGAGGAGGAGGAGGAGGAGGAGGAGGAGGAGGAGGAGGAGGAGGAGGAGGAGGTTGAGGAGGAGGAGGAGGAGGAGGTGGTGGTGGAGGTGGAGGAGGAGGAGGAGGAGGAGGAGAAGAAGAAGGAGAAGGAGAAGAAATTTAAACAGTATTGCAGTGCAGCCAATGGGAACTTTGTTGAATATACACACCCACACCTGCCCACCCACAAAAGCAGGAAATTGTAAAGTTATTTCCATAAACTATTGCTGAAATTCTGGGTATGTTTGGCAGATGCCCAGCTGCAGCAGCCCAGTTACTGCTGAGCTGCTAATTTTGGCCTTTGCTTCCACCTCAGCAGTCTGAACAATTCAGGCTAACAGTAAATCCTATGTAAACCGAGCAGGGCAGAGTGTTGGCTCTGTTTGTAGATTTCCAGTTTCTTCAATGAGAATGCACCAGATCAGGAAAACTCCTCATGTACAGTACCTCGAAATGTGAACATAACTGAATACTAATACCTTCAAATATTTGAACATCTGTAGTAATCCCTGAATATCTCTTTAGCTATTTTCAATTCAGTTACTAATCATCTGACATTTAGTACAATATATTAATTTCTGGCATCATCCAGATCTTGAACTGTCTTGAAATTTCTATCAAAAATGTTGTTGTAAATCACAGGTAAAGTGGTTACTAGCAACATAGCTGGCCACATTTAACATGCCTTTTGCAACAGATGGAACTGAATCCAGACCATCTTTTTCCTCTCAAAATTCTGCTGACTGCCCTTAGCCAGCAGTTTGGCAGTTCGATTCTCACCGACTCAAGATTGACTCAGCCTTCCATACTTCTGAAGTCAGTAAAATGAGGACCCAGATTGTTGGGGCCAAGATTCTGACTTTGTAAGTGGCTTAGAGCTGTCTTGTAAAGCACTGTGAAGTGGTATATAAGTCTTAGTGCTGTTGCTATTGCTACCTAGGATTGAGAAAGAAAGAGGTTAGACTCAATCACCTGGTGGACTCTTGTTAGGTAATCCAGACAAGAAGCAAGACAATGAGCTCTATCTTTACTTTAATGTTTAATTAGCAGAATCTTGCAACTCTGAACATACCTCCCCCACACCCTGGCCTCTCCTTTTACTCTCTGGAAAACCAGGAAGAATCCAATATGAGTACCACTTCCTCTATTTTTTCCTTTGGACTCAAATTTTATTTATCAGTCCTTTGTCTAAACAGTGTCTCTTTCTCCTGTTTCCGAAGGTCATTCCTGCATACATAATAGTGGAAGACTTGATCCTGAGCATTTGAAGTCCAACTTCAGCACTCTGATCATACACTATACTACACTCCCAGTCCAAATCCATCTCTGTCATCTCCATATCATGCCTCCATCCCCAGCAGTCTTCACCTGCTCAAAACATTACTGAAAAAAGAGCAGCAGTGGCCGAACTGTTGAAAGATTGACCAATCCTGTTTTATAGATCCAGTAAAACAAGCATCATTGATGGGCTTCAAACATTTGATCTTAATTTGCATTAAATGTCAGATATTTGATAATTAACAGACTTTGAAAACTTGAACAATACAGTGTTCTTCTTTGACGTTTGTTTTAGGGGAATTGATTTAACATGACTTTGGCTCTGTTCTGCATGATAACTCATGTGACATTACAAAAATGAAAAAAAAAAAGGCAAAGACTCCCATCCTACTAGCCTAGCGGGCTAAGAGCTTCCCACTCTCATTTTAATGTTGACTCTTTATATCCTCTAGCAGGGAAATTGTATTTTAAAATAACAGCCATTCAACTAACTGGAAAGGTAGTTTTTGTTAGCCAGGCCAAATAAACAAAAATAAATACTTCTCTCCCTCTCTCCCTCTCCCACCTTCCCTCCCACTCCCCCCCTCTCTCCTTTTATCTTTTTCAAACCATGTTTTCTTGTTGTTGTTCTCCTAACTTTGATATTGGTAGCATTCAGATATACCTCTCCCACAAGCTCATTTCTTTATGAAGGAACAAATGATGTTTGTTCAGGCTTTAGACAAACTGCACCCCATATATAATGGCCAACATTTCCTCTTCAGAAGATTGCCAGTGAATCGGGATATTCAGACAGGCCCTTCCGCATTAAAGCTCTTCCCCGGAGGCTAAGCTCAGTTTATCCAAAGCCTTGTATTGTATGTGCTTTGGTCAGCAGATAACCAAAGGCAGACAATAGTGTCTTTTCCTAAAACAATTGCCAGTATTAAGAATGTCATCAGAAATAATGGCCAAGAGAGGGACAATTCTGCTTGCATATAAAAGCTTGCATAATGGAACCATTTGTAGCATGGTATGCCTGTTCATGGCTGTAGGTCTTTCTTTTTTTAAAAAAAAAGGAAGAAGAAAAAAGATCCACCAACACACAGTAGGAGCAGTCTCTCTGCTTCTTAGAAGACCTTGTTCATGAAAGGTACCATTTACAGTCCATGCATACCAAGAATGGAAATATTAGGTAGTAGTAAAATCCAGAGCTGGACTTAATAAATGCTAAACACTTTCTTATATTACTTTCTTTATAGAGCTTTGGGGATGCCACAGCAAAAACCTTCCAGCTGTAGACCTCAAGCTGAATCATCATAAACATGAATGGAAATACAGTGGTACCTCATCTTACGAACGCCTCTTCTAACGAACTTTTCAAGATACGAACCCGGTATTTAAGATTTTTTTGCCTCTTCTTCCAAACTATTTTCACCTTACGAACCCAAGCAGCTGCTGCTGGGATGAAGGGGTTTCTTTTTTTCCCCTTTTTTGAAGAAAGAAAAGGGAGGGGCTGCTTGGAGTAGGAAACATTTTGCAGAGAACAACGTGCTTGCAAAGGAACTGAAAGGGTGTCTTTTGAAGAAAGAAAAGGGAGCCCCTCCTTGCCTTCCTTCCTTCCCACTCACTCTTTAGCCTAACCTTGCTTCTTCCATTCGCCCCCTTTAGCTGTTCCTCCCTGCCCTCTGTTCGCCTCCCTTCTAAAGTTTGGGATTTTCCTGAAGGATTTGCACCCATTATTTGCTTTTACATTGATTCCTATGGGAAACATTGTTTCATCTTATGAACTTTTCACCTTACGAACCTCCTCCTGGAACCAATTAAGTTCGTATGATGAGGTACCATTGTACTAGGTACTACAAAATTAATATCACTAATATTCTTCCACTACTCAACTATCCTAGTTTTCTCTCATTAGTTCCTTTTCATATTTTTCCTCTATCCTGACTCATAAAAGTGCATGACAAAATATAGAAATGTCCCCCCCCCCCCCAATGCTACCGCTAGCAAGCAATTCAGTACACTTTGATCGATAAATCATCTACAGCTACTTTGGGACTTTTCTAAAGGGCTAGGGAAATGCAGTTTGTTATTGCATTATATTTTCAGTCAATTTCTTCCCTTGGACATAATGTTTTGTGACAGTAGCCAAGGGGCTCGCCTGCCACTTCAGTTAGCTTACCTTTTTATTTTAATGAATAGCTGCTTGTGTAGAAATTAGGGGGAACCATCACTTTTCTCCTTAATTTCATCGAATTACATGCACTGTGATTTTAGTCAGGTCAGACCGCAGCATTGTTGCTTTTGGCATGCAAAGCAGTAAGTTGAAAAATCGTTTTCCATAATTTCAATGCGTAGTAAAGAGATTTATTTCCAATGCTTATACAATATTTTTTTCCAAATAAAACTATGAGTGGCTTATGCTAAGATAACTGGAAATTTAAAAAAGACAACTGTACTTCTTCAAAATAGACAGCTGGTCCAGAACCCTGTTAAAATGGGGAGGGGGTGTGTTAATCCATCATGTATTTTACTTCTCTGTACCCATCATTTAATATAAATACCAAAAAAAAATAAGCTATGTCTGAACTTTTCAGCATGTTAAAATTAATGTTTAAGTACACTTGGAAAAAATCTTCTCACTCCAGAAAAGATGTGTAACAAAATATGTGTACAATACATCAATAACAACAACTAGATGCTGATGGGAAATGTTATGATTTTGCCTTTGATTTGACATGTTACTCAAATGATTTAATCTTTAATAATTTAATAATTGGATATTAGCATAGAGGTTCTCTTATTGGGATATTTGGACTCTTGGTTCCAAATCCAGCTCTGTCAATATTCATGCTTCATTGAAAAGAGTCAATAAGGGATCAAGTGATATTGCAATGTGTTAAAGCTACATTCCTTATACATAAATATTTGAGGATTACAGAGGAGGCACACACAGGCTCAGTATGGATGCATGATCTCCAAGAAGACAGCATATTCCTATGCATGTGTGGGTGCCTCTCGTTTGGATCAATTTGCCTGAACCAGTAGCGGGCCGTGGTGACATCACGATGACATCACCGAATCGGATTGGTTGGTGCCAGTCCATGGGCACCGCCATCTTTAAAAAAAAAAATTAATGAATTTTTTTTTTAAAAAAATTAAATGTCCCCTTCTGAGCATACACAGGAGCCGAGTTCCGGCACTGTGCATGTGGTCCTCGGAGAGGGGCGGCATACAAATCTAATAAATAAACAAACAAACAAACAAACAAACAAACAAATCAATCAATCAATCAATCAATCAATCCCTTTTGGGAGTTTTTTGCTGTAAATAAAATATTTTTTTGCTTTTTTGTTACTGCACATGTGCATGCTTGCCCATGAGGCACACCATGTGGCGCAGGTGGGAGTGAACTGGCAGTGAGGTAAGTTGTAACCCACCCCTGTTGCTATGGTGCTACTCTTGGATGTTGACTTCATTGAGTCTCATGGAATTATTTCTTAGAAAGCAGATTTGAAATGAACTGTTCCTTGATCTAGGATCAACTTACCTAAAAGGTAAGGTGAGACGTTAGCACCTTGTCTTGTTTTAAGAGTCCCTGCCTCTTTCACTGAATGTTTCTGTTCATACTTTACCTCCATTTCACTAAGGAGCAATTTTGTCTATTGGTGTTGAATGGTGTGCTGAACATGTTTCTTTTATTCTCTAATCACAGCAATATAGCATGATGACTGATTCTATTCTGGTCATCTCTGCTCTGTAATTATGTAAATAATTAGTGGATGAGATTCTGCAATACTTGAATTCCAGGTTAATTGAAATAAGGCACCTGCATGAATTGATAATAGATGGAGCCATGTAACAAAATCGGGACCTGATTTTTTTTCCTTAATGGTTTTTATTATGAAGCCCATTTTATTATTTAACGATGCATCTATTGAACATATTTTTAAATAATAATTTGAATGCCACTAAAGAGGAAAGTCCTCATGCTCAACTGCTTTGAAGTAAGAAAACAAATCTCCAGTAAGATTTTTTGATAGTGAGAAAATAACATATTTTGTTATACTGTACTGTGTTTTCCCCAAAATAAACCCTCCACTGAAAATAAGCCCTCCCCCCAAAATACCATTTTCTTTGGTTAAGGTTAGGGACACAAAGCTAGAAATCATGTAAGATAGCAAGAGGAGCCCCGTCTTGTTCCACACGCCCCAAAATAGTAATACCTCTCCAAAAATAAGGACAAACACCTATTTCAGAATTCAAAAAATTATAAGGTAGGGTCTTATTTTGGGTGAAACACGATAGTAGTATGGTTCTAGCACATGATTCAAACTATGCCACTTATACATTTGTTGAAGTGACATGGAGTCTGCCCAGTGAAGGGCTACCAAACTTTTTATTACCACACTGTGGGCATGGCTTATGCAAGATGCCCTGCATTTTCTTTCAACATCTTTCAGTGCAAATCGGGGTGCTCTGGGGTGGAGCTCTGTTTTTGCTACCCCACTGTGTGTCCCCCCCCCCCCGGTCTGGACAGTAACCCACCCCAGAGTCTGCCTCACATTAAATAAAGGGGTCTGCCTCACATAGGGGTCTGCCTCACATTAAATAAAGCAAAATTTAATAGCAATCCATTAAGTGACATACTACATCTCCCCTCTGCTGTTATGCCAAATAGAAATTTGATAGCCAATTATTTGATGGGCTGAAGATGAAAATAGGGAACTGTTTGATGTGATGAATAAAATCCTGCTGCGATTTTTCACTACTGGAAAAATAAAACATGGCAGCCTAATCCAACTTCCTATATTCAGTTTGAAATTAGAATAATTGGATGCAAGAAGCTCCAGGTCTGAAAAATATTTTAAGGAAGATGATCTGTAGATGCAGTAGGTCTGACTACTAAATATGAAGAAAATTGCTAAAAACTGTTCTTTTCTCCAATAATTTAAAGAACGTGTCTTTTTTTTTCTTTTGCAAAGGATCAGTTTAGGCAATTGACGGCATACATATTGGATCTTAAATGTTGAACTGAAAGCCCCAATTAATATGGGGACCGCTATGCATTTAAATATAAATACTTGCTTTTCATTACAAATGTCAACCCTAAAGAGATAGGTTCAATTACTTTTCCACTCCGCTCTTGAAAACCAAAAGATCCTCAGTGGAATAGCAAAGGATGAAAAGATTTCAGTAGCTAGTTCCTGAAAATGAAATATCCAGAGCAAGTTTTATTTTAAAACAGATGTAGTATTGTAAAATTTGTAAATAGCTTTCTCCCAGAACTAATAAAACCTTAGCCGCTTACTTAGATTCATTCATAATATAAGATGTATGTGTCATTCCCTCCCCTAAAGTTCTATGTAAGATAATTTTATTCTAGGACGGCTGGATGCTTCAGGAAGATGCTATAAGTCACTAGTGGAGAAACAGGGTAAGACACATAGTCCCAGTTTTTCAAGCAAAATGGTCTTTCGGAAAAAGGAATGCAATAAAACACTTCCTAACTGGCAGTTCTCTCTCCCCCACTCCTCCACCAATCTACCCTGCCTTGTTCTCGAGTCTGAGCAACAATTGTTGAAATTGCTAGTAGCGTTTTAGATTCTGCCGGTGTTCAAGAGGTGAACGCCATCACTCATGGCTAATGTTGATAGGCAGTTATGCCTCTCTTTGTTTCTTCTTTCCCTGGAGGAAATTCTAGAGGCATGCTTTGTTTACTCTGCAATTTCTCCTCTTCTTCCTTCTCCCACTGTTTTCTTTTTCTTTCTTTCTTTTTTTTTTTCAAGTCAGCAATAATGTTTACTTGGCTTTCTTCTCCTGATACTGTTTACCAGCTTTGATGTGGCTAAATGACTAAGTCAATACATATTAGGGAATACATAATAATGTTGTAATGAGAATTAGCAGGGCACTGAAAAGACAGAAAGGAAGCCTGCTAGCTTTTGCACTGTTTAGTCTGGTGGTAATGAAGAGCTCAGAGATGACCTGATTTCTTTAAAGTAGGTCAGGTTTGAGTGAAACACAGCTATGGGTCTCTCAGGAAGCTAAAACAGAACCTCTCCCTCCCCTCTCTCACTCCTTTCCTCCCTCCCTCCTGCTCCCCTCTTCTCCTTCCCCTTCTCCATCTCCTCTTTTTCTCAACTTGCCTCCTGAAATCATGGGTAATTTTGTCATCAACACAGTTGGAAGCATGAAAATGTTTACTTGGGATCTTTTCAAAAGTGTCATTTGTGTTAAAAGGTAAAGGTTCCGCTCGCACATATGTGCTGGTCATTCCCAACTCTAAGGGGCAGTGCTCATCTCGTTTCAAAGCCAAAGAGACAGCTCTATCTGAAGATGTCTCTGTGGTCATGTGGCTGGCATGACTAAAAGCCGAAGGCTCACAGAACGCTGTTACCTTCGCACCAAAGGTGGTCCCTATTTTTCTATAATAATTTAATTTAATTTAATTTAATTTAATTTAGTTTAGTTTAGTTTAGTTTAGTTTAGTTTAGTTTAGTTTAGTTTAGTTTAGTTTAGTTTAGTTTAGTTTAGTTTAGTTTAGTTTAGTTTAGTTTAGTTTAGTTTAGTTTAGTTTAATTTAATTTAATTTAATTTAATTTAAAAAAAATTAATTATTTACTGATATGCTGCCCAATCCCATGGGACTCAGGGTGGTTTACAACAATAAATAATAATAATTAATAATAATTAATAATTTATTAGATTTGTATGCCGCCCCTCTCCGAGGTATCAGAGCGGCTCACAATAAATAATAATAAGTAATACAATAGTACAATAGAAGTCAAATATAACAATAAACACCTCAGTTTACTAATCAATAAAAACCCCTGCATTCTACTATACAATCGTACACACATACCTACCAAGCTTGGCTGTGTTATTCTTATGGCCCCCAGGCCTGCTGGCAAAGCCAGGTCGTCAGGGTCTTTCAGAAGGCCGGAAGGGTGGGGGCAGTATGGATATGGGGGGGGGGGGGGTAGTTGATTCCAAAGGGTAGTTGATTCCAAAGAGCCAGGGCAGCCACAGAGAAGGGCCTCTCCCGAGGGCCCGCCAACTTGCACTGCTTAGTCAATGGGACCCAGAGAAGGACGCCACGAGTTCTCGGAGAGGAGCGGCATACAAATCTAATAAATTGTTACTGTTACTGTTACTGTTACTGTTTGTTCCAAGGATCTACTACTATTATTTTACTGAAAGAGTAGTAGATCCTTGGAACAAACTTCCAGCAGACGTGGTTGGTAAATCCACAGTAACTGAATTTAAACATGCCTGGGATAAACATATATCCATCCTAAGATAAAATACAAAAAATAGTATAAGGGCAAATAGTATATATAGATGGATCATGAGGTCTTTTTCTGCCATCAGTCTTCTATGTTTCTATGTTTCTATGCTGTCTTAAACTATATATAAAAATAAGAATGAATGAATGAATGAATGAATGAATGAATGAATGAATGAATGAACGAACGAACAAATAAATAATACATACATGCATTTCCAAACCACTGATTTGTTCAGGAAGTTGCCAAGAGTTTTGACTTTTCACATAATCAAAATCCCGCCTAGTGGACACTGAGTATTAGATGCATTGTCTTCAATGAAGAGAAGAATGGATACATGATCAAAATGTGAAGTCTATTTCTGCGTTGAGAGAAATCTGGGTTTTAATATCTTAAATCAACAATCAAGCCCTTATCTTGTTTAACAATCAATCACAGTTCTGAAGATGATGAAAAAGGTAACTTTGAAACCAAGCCTCACATTTATAACCCTGAAGGTATGTAAAACAAAAGAAAGCTTTAGTGTAAGCAAGTAACATAATAAGCACAGTCATGGTTTTACTTAGCAACTCCTTCATTTAACAACTGTGGTCACTAAACAAGGACTTTCTGTAATTAAGTTTTATCCAAGAATCTTTTCTCTGTGTAAATTGGAAGGAGTTTGCCTCAGGGAGGGGAAAAAGGACCTTCCCAACAATGGTATGTGTATCATAGAATGCCCTCTGGCTGAAGGACTGACTGGTGTCAAAGTTAGTTTTGGTTCTGAAGGAACCCTGATTTGATGTCATCTGTTTTGATTTCCCATGATTCCTCTTTTGCTACTGTTTCTATTGACTACATCTGGTCTGAGATGGTATGAGGGGAGGGAAGCTACTAAACAAACTAATTGGATTGCAGTCCAATGAATAGATAGCTCAGGTTTACAACAGTTGAGTTTCTTCTCAATGAACGTAATCATAGGAGATGCAATCTTCATTTCTTTTCAAATGTACTTAGAAAACATGAATAACAGAGTTGGAAGTGACAATATAACGCTGGAAAGATTAACTATGCGTGTAAGTTCAATTCGCCTCCTAGCTTTCATGAACATTTTCATGAATATTTTTGACAAGCCAAGTCAGCTTCTGAGAATAATTTCCTTCCCCCCTTTCCCTTCATTACATGAATGGTTTAACCAAAATTAACCTTCTAAGCAGAAAGATACTTTGTGAGAGAAGAACTCCCATAAACCAGAATAGAATATTTTCAGTGTTTATGCAAACAATGAGCCGGGGTGGCGCAGCAGGTAGAGGGCTGTACTGCAGGCCACTGAAGCTGACTGTAGATCTGTAGGTTAGCGGTTCAAATCTCATCACCGGCTCAAGATTGACTCAGTCTTCCATCCTTCCGAGGTGGGTAAAATGAGGACCCTTATTCTGGGGGCAATATGCTGGCTCTGTTAAAAAGTCCTATTGTTAACATGTTGTAAGCCGCCCTGAGTTTAAGGAGAAGGGCGACATAAAAATCAATCAATCAATCAATCAATCAATCAATCAATAAAACAAACAAACAAACAAACAAACATACAAACAAACATACAAACAAACAATGACCATGAGATTTAGTCCTGCCTCAGCCATGAAAGCCATCTGTGTGATCTTGGGCCAGTCACCCTCTCTCAGCCCAGCCCACTTGATAGGGTCGTTGTCCTGGGGCATATAGGAGGAGAGAGGTTTGTTGGCTATATTCGCCACCCTAAGTTCTTTGAAAAAATAGTAAAAGTAGGATACAAATAAATAACATGTTGTTGTTAGTTGTGAAGTCGTGTCTGACCCATTGCGACTCCATGGACAATGTTCCTCTTGGCCAGTGATGATGAGCCTTTTTTGGGTTCACGTGCCAAAAGGGTGTGTGTGAGTATGCTAGCATGCGTGCACGTGCCCACACCTTTTCTTCCCCATGCATGCGCACCCCCTGCACTGCCCCTGCGCATGCGCACAGGCTTGGCTAAAGCCTGGAATGTGAAAAAACAACCAAATAGGCAAACCAGAAGTTTGGAAAAATTAACTTCCGGTTTGCCCATTGTGCTGTTTTTTACACTCTGGGGCTTCAGGAAGCTTTCCTGAATCCTCTGGAGTGCAAAAAACAGGCAAACTGGAAATCCATTTTCCGAACTCCCCATTTGTCTGTTGGGCGGTGTTTTGATACTCCGGGGCTTTAGGGAAATGGCCTTTCCCAGGCTGAAAGTTAGCTGACCAGCGCGCACATGCACCCTGGTGCTGACATAGAGCAATGTCTCACATGCCCTCTAATATGGCTCGGTGTGCCACCTGTGGCACACGTGCCATAGGTTCACCATCATGGCTCTAGGCTCTCCTGTCCTCTACCATCCTCTGGAGTCCATTTAAGTTCACACCAACTGCTTCAGTGACTCCATCCAGCTCTCATTCTCTTGTCGTCCCTTTCTTCTTTTGCCATCAATCTTTCCCAGCATTAGGCTCTTCTCCAGGGAGTCCTTCTTTCTCATTTCATGGCCAAGTATTTGAGTTAAATTAAATCTATCTCATTTAATTTTATAAAGGTATCTTCATTGCACAATGGGTGGTTACTTTAGCTCAAAGAAATCTTTTCAGTGCACTTTTATCACTTTTTTTCTGTGGGTGTTCTGTATATTTGAAATATATTTGGGCTGCACAACTATTAGGTGATAGTAAAGTAACATAAATCTATTGGATATCTAGATTAAGGTAATCCAAAGGTAATTTGGATAGCTATAACACTTGATTGCAAGGTATATTGATGGACAACTAGGCAAGGGTCTTGGCCGAAGCCATCGGTTGACTTGGAAATTTTGGCCTGCCACATATTAGAATGTAGAATGTATTAATACAATGGGAATTTGGGAGGGGCTGTTGCATGAGGGTTGTAGAGTGCAGCCATGGCAAATTCCTTCTAAATTCTTGGTCATCCTTTGTTCAGCACCTGCCCGGAGTTTGATGGGAGGACCGGGCATGTTAGCAGAACCAGACTGGGCCAAGTGATGAACTTGTGGGTGTGGGGACAAGGGAATGAACTTTAAACTGGGTGGAGAAACCCATGGGGCTTCGGATTTGAGTGTCTCCAAGTTGTGCCAAATGGCTCTGCTAATAAATTGGAAATTGGAGGAAGGCCATGTCTCAGACTCTGATTTAATTTTGGATGCTATTTGGAAAGTGGAAAATATTGTCATGCAAAAAAAGATCTCCCACCTGAAGTATGTTTATTCTTCTTTTATTAAGAATACGACAAAGCCCTGCTTCTTTTTAAGACACTACAGGTAATAAAATTACCTTTATGTTAAAAGGTAAAGATTCCCTATTCCCAACTCCCATCTCCATTTCATAGCTGAAGTGATTCACTTAATAACTATGGCAAGAAAGGTCACAAAATAGGGCAAAATGCACAATAAATGTCTCACTAAACAGCATACATTTAGGCTCAATTATGGTCATCCGTCGAGGGCTACCTGTATAATTGCTACATGCAGGGTGAAATCCCAGATGTGAACTTAAGGTATCCAAATTCCTAAAGAAAATGTATAGGGACTACTTTTGTTCAAAATAGCAATACCAAGAAAATCTGCCTATAGAATTCTGTTTGAGCAGATTTACAAGATCTGACAAAACAGTACAGGTTTTGACCTTGACTTATGAGCAGTCATTTAGTGAACAATGGGTTCACTTAACAACTGCCATAAAAAGGTTGTAAAGTTGGATCAGTCACACAGACCATTGTGGTCATAAGATGAGGACTTCCTGCAAGTCCCTCAAGATACAGTTGTGTCAACACGTTTGAAATGTCAAATAAATGGTGAATTAGTGAGGTCGCTGCAATTTCTTTGAGTCATGACTCTGAATTTTCTCTCCTAATCTTTTAATAATGAAATTATTATTTTTTAAATCACAGAATGTTTTTAGTATTATTTATTTTATAGCTGTTTGTCCAGTACACTGCTCCGAGTCACATTTTATAAGAGAGGTGGCTATATCAATGCAATGAAACAAATAAAGTGAGATGGCCAGTAGTATCAAATGGACTTTGCTAGTTCTGTCTTTCTCTCCTTAAATATCCACACTGAAATAACCCATTTGAAGTGAGCAGGTCAAGTTTAAAAAGATGGAAGAGAGTTTGTGTTTTTAAAATAATTAAAATAATTCTGCACTGTATATGTTCAAGGTTGTTGCCAGGGTAGTAGAAGGAAATTGGGAAAGGAAGGAGGCCTTTTGCGAATAATCTCTCCAATCTTCATTGATAGTCTAGTTCTATATTTCTCAACCTTGGCAACTTTAAGATACATGGACATCAACTCCCAGAATTGCTGGGTGAGGAATTCTGGCAGTTGAACTCTTACACTGCAAAAAGCATATGGGACAAGTGGTATGACTGGTTAAACCAAAATAAATATTTAAAAACATAAATCTCACAAAAATGGTATCCTTTACTTACAAGAAATATCAAATCGAGTTCAGATATGTAATCTTATAATCCTACCTAAAAGAATGAGGTAGGGGGTGGAAAAAAACCTGTGTTTAAAGTGTAAAAACAGCTTCTCAAAATAGCTACTTAGAGACACTGTAAATAACGATGGTCAATATAGTAGTTGACCCTGTCTTTTTCTTTTCTTTTTTTTCTTTTTCCCTTTTTCTCAATATGCTTTCTCTTTCTCCCATTCTCTTCTTTCTCCTTCTCTCTTTTTTTGTTTTTTATAATTGTATTTGATTATTCTTTTTGTCTGTTTTTTATATGCAAATAATTAATAAAGACTTAAAAAAAAAAAAAACATATGGACCACTCAACTTGATCAGGGTAAAACAATAGAATTTACATAGACTTTTGTAAAGCCTTTGATTCAGTAGAACATAACAAACTTCTTTTGAAACTAAAATCCTATGGCATATCTGAACCACTACATGATTGGATAATCATGTTCCTGTCTAACAGACAACAAGTAGTCAACAAAGTAGTCAAAAAGTCACCTCGAGTCCTCGGAGAAGGGTGGCATATAAATCCAATTAATAAATAATAAATAGAATTGGAAGAGCCATATCAAATCCTGCTCCTGTCAACAGTGGTATCCCTCAAGGCAATGTTCTAGGACAGACCTGGGCAAGATGCAGCCCGAGGGCCAGATGCGGCCCACCCGCTGTCTGTGACCAGCCCACAGAGGTTGTTCCAAATTTTCTAGATAAGAACCGGGTGTTCAAGAAATAATATATAATTATATATATAATATATAATATATGTATATCATATTGTGTGTGTGTGTGTGTGTGTGTGTATTTTTCAGGGTTCAAAAAATAAGACAGGGTCTTATTTTCTGATAAACACCATGTATGTGTGTGTGTGTGTGTGTGTGTGTATGAATGTGTGTATATATTTGTGTGTGTGTGCGTGTGTATAAATATATATCAATTTAGTTTTGAAGCATATCTAACCAGAAGGTTTGGAAGAAAAGAACCACTTATAGCAAGGGATGGGCGAGAGACAGAGAGAGCAAAGCGCAAAACTGTTCCACTTCATCTCACAGTGCTGCAATACATCACTCCAATTAAATCCCGTCCAATAAGCAATAGGAGGACGTGTTAAGTAAAATTCATGAGCTCTGAATGCGTGTGAATGAGTCTGCCAATCAGAATCAATGCCACCCATTCATGTGTTCTAACTCCATGGTGATGACAATGAGCTTGAAACCCGGCTTTGTTGTCATCAGCTGTGCCGGAGTTGGTTGGATCAAATGTGTGGGGACATTTAAATCTTCAGCACAGAAGCAACACACAGGATATCTTATTCACCGCTCAAAGAAAAATTGAGGGAAGAGAGGTGCCTTAATCAGCCTTTACATAAATAATGTAGGATGGGTCCCCTGTGTGAAGGCCACCATTATTTTTCCTAAGGGTTTTTTTTAGCTTGTTTGTTTTTTGTTTTGAGTCCAACTTGTTTGCATGTTTGAGAATGACAAAAATAGAGGCACTGTGCTTTTTATATATCTCTATCCTTTTCTTAAAGGTTCTGTTTTAAATTTTCCAGGTGCATTATTGATATAATTACTACTGGGATAGTTTCACTGGGATTCTCTCTCTCTCTCTTTTCCCCTCCCTCTCTCCCTTCCCCTTCTCCCTCTCTTCATCTCCCACTCTCTCCTGATTTTTTAAAAAATATATCTACCTCTTCATTGTTTTACAAAATTGCCCAGGTCTCTCTAAACACTCCCACTATTGTTATTTTGATAAAAGGTATTGTCCCACAAGAAACAACATTGATGGTGTAATAATGAGAAATTTGCTTGTGTCATTCCTACATGGTCTGGCAAATATTACCGGGGTGCTGGCTGCAATAGAATAAATGCCACCATCATTGTACCAAATCAGTATTAAGAATGATGGCAATCCTAACTGTGTTTTGAGTTACTTAAGTTTGGTGACCACCTCTGCAACCAATATGAAAGCCAACAAGAACTCCATTGTCATGTTTATCCATGAAAACAAAATGATGTAATGGTGAGAAGATAAAATTGTAGTGAGGAAATGCTAGAGAGCGTATTTCCCACCCACCCCAAGTTTGTCCCTGACACTATTGGCATTTTATTAGGGGCATTAAAAACCTGTTTTTCCCCTAAGCATTCAGGCCAGGATGCTATATAAAACCCTCTTGAAAGATAGTAAAATGTAGTTTGAAGGCCAGATTATATGTCTGTTTTTAATCTTGTATTATTACAGGAATTCTTGGGTTAAGAACATCTGACTTATGGACAACTTATACTTTCAAATAGGCTGCCTATTACTAAAAATGGTAGATGGTATTGTCCTTACTTGAGCTGATGAACCACTGAAGCCACACAGTGTTTTTATGAATTGCTGAAGCTGCCCGTTTCTAATATTTGGCTGGTTTTCAGTGGTTTCAGTGGCTCATGCAAACACTGCATAACTTCAGTGGTTCATTGGCTCGAGGAACGAAAACATTGACCACCATTTTTTGGGATAGGCAATCATAAGTACAAGTTCTGACCTATATACAAATTTGAGTTATACACATTTAAGAATGGAGCTTCTTAACCCAGAGATTGCCTGTATTTTTTTTATTGATGTATTATTCTGTTTTTCTGTGGGCCCTATGTATGCAGACCAGATTTTTGCCCTTTAGCAAAAGGTTTATTGAACATGTATTGCTTTAGAGAAAGCAAATACTAAAGGGAAACGACTTGAATTATGGAATGCTATGCATTATTACAGAGTTGAGGTTAGTTTGCTGGATGCCCTAAGAGCAGTATGTGATAGAAGTAAAGAATATACAGAAAACATGGAACATTTTGCAGATTGTTGAATGCTGAGGAGGGAGTAAGACAGAGTGTTCTGTGTTACTGTTTTAATGCATTTATGGATAACTGTAAGAAATTCTTCTGAATGGCAGCATAGTTGTTGTGTCCTGGGACCATGTGATCTCCTTTTGTGACCTTCTTACAAGCAAAGTTCAATTGGGAAGCCAGATTTACTTAACAACTGTGTTAGTAACTTAATAACTGCAATTATGCAGAATATCTTCAGGACGGTCTTCTGCCGCATGAATCCCAGCGGCCGATAAGGTCCCACAGACTTGTCCTTCTCTGGATCCCGTTGACTAAACAATGTCATCTGGCGGGCCCTAGGGGAAGAGCCTTCTCTGTGGTGGCACAGGCCCCTTATTTATTTATTTATTAGATTTGTATGCCGCCCCTCTCAGCAGACTCGGGGTGGCTGGCTGGGGAATTCTGGGAGTTGAAGTCCAAATATCTTCAAGTTGCCAAGGTTGGGAAACCCTGGCCTAGAGGATCTACAAGTTCCCTTCTAACTGTTATTCTGTAAAATCTATTATTGAGATCTTCTTTGCTGCAACATTACAAATGATCCTGATTAATTGCACCTGACAGATGAGCAAATGACACAAATATGACATCATTATATAAATATTGCAACTCGAACTTGGATGAGATTTTGGCCATCATTGATGTTTATGTGTTATCACTGTAGTTTATTGCAGGTGGCATTGGGTTGAGTCCATCTGATATAGGGCTCCTTTTGAGGAAGACACACCTTATTACTTCGTAGTTTGGTGAGAAAAGCAGACCGAATTGTTTTTTTAAAATGGTGGCTTCATCAGATCCTCAAAGAACCAAAAGTCAATGATCAAGATAATCTACACGGAAGAATCAATATGTCATACAGCATTTGACAGTTGAAGTTATAACAATAATTCAACTCACAAACACATAAATGCAAATTGACTAGATTTAGTGGCATATTATTTTGCACAACTCACAACAAAGTCAAGCCAACTTTAATCGGATTTTATTAAAAGTATCTACCCTAATATAATTATTATTTATAATTTCATGCTTACGTTTGGTGGGCATCATTAGTTATTTAGTCATTTTGTTTAGCTTAAACATGAAAATTGGGTTAGGATTAATATCAATGTTACAATCTTTGTTGCCTCTGCTGAAATTTAACTGAGGAGAATATTGTATTTTTCCTTTAAAAATATTGCGTGCATATGTCTGTGGAGATTCCCATTGTCCAGGTCGTGGTTCTCCCAAAGGTGTTTTTCTCAAGAGACAACTGGACTTTCTGTTTTTTCTTTGAAGACGTTTTGCTCCTCATCCAAGAAGCTTCTTCCTGTGTCTACATTTGTCTTGCATTTACACTTTCCAATTTACAGTTGGAACTTGCCTCTGTTTTTATATTAAGCTTGGTGGCATAATAGACAAGAATACAGTCCAAAAATCTATACTTTTTTCATTTTGATTTTACTGTTAAGATTATTGGGTAAGATGTATTAAACTTGGATATTTAAATTGTAATTATTTGATCGTATTAATCTTAGACATCTAAGAAATATGGATCAGGTGTTTTTTTTCCCCAAGTGCATGTAGAATAGAAAAAAAAGTCAATTGTTTTTCTTTTCCCCCAAGTAATTTAGGCTCAATCTGTCAATACATCAAAGATGGCCTGTGGATCCAACGTCTTCCCATGCATTCGTAATCATCAAAGTGGATTAGTGGAGTGGATTGCTTTATGAAGATATAAATAATTTTAATGCAGTAGTAATGAGAAAACGGTTGACGAGATATTTATGAGAATGGCTATTTTTAAGAGACTTACAGAAGAATGAAAACTTTGTAACATTAGCCCTTAATAACACTCTAGTGCTGAAAGAAACACTTGGGATCATTTTACATTCACGGCACATTTATGCCAGGGAATGACAATATCTAACACAGGGGTGGGATTCATTTGACTTCCCTAGCAGTTTGCAAATGTGAGCACACCCGCATGCAAGCTTTGCTTGCACATGTCTCTAAAATGGTATGGGTGGGTGGAGCCAAACACAAATGGGACAGATAGGTGGAGCCAACCGCAATCAGCGCTGCTGGTTCACGCAATCCGGATAGAACCGGCTGAATACCACCGCTGATCTAACAAGACTGAATGGACAAATACATACAAAATTTCCACAATAAAATATATATTCTTTGTTCAAAATTTGTTGAAGTTGGGTCCACTAGCTATGGTCATCAAAGTGAAGTAGGGGAAGTGATGTGCCAATGTCTGGAGGCTGTTAGAGTTTGGATGGGTGTCAATAGACTTAGACTCAACCCTGACAAGACGGAGTGGCTGTGGGTCCTGCCTCCCACCTATATGTCCATCATCCTGGGGAGGGATTTTGACCCCCTCAGAGAGGGTTCACAACTTGTGTGAACCCTCAGCTGAGCTTCGATTACCACCTCTAGGCTTTAGTGACGGGACGTTCGCTCAGGTTCGCCTGGTCCATCAGTTGCAGCTCTATTTGGACTGGGAGTCTCTTCTCACAGTCACTCACCCCCTTATAACCTTGAGGTTCGACTACTGCAATGCTCTCTACACGGGGCTACCTTTGAAGAACATTTGGAAACTCCAGATGGTGAAAAATGCAGCTGCATGAGCAATATTGGGCCTTCTGAGATATCCCCATGTCTCTCCCGCACTCTACATGCTGCAGTGGTTGCCGATAGGTTTTCAGAATGCAATTCAAAGTGTTGATTATGATTTATAAAGCCCTACATGGCATCAGACCAGATTACTTACAGAACCATCTTATGCCAGTCAGGTCCCACAGAGTCGGCCTTCTCCAGATCCCATCAGCTAGATAATATTGTCTGGTGGGACCTAGGGGAAGAGCCTTCTCTGTGACGGCCCCACCTTCTGGAATCAACTCCCTCCAGAGGTTCGTACTGCCCCACCCTACCTGCCTTCCGTAAGAGTTTAAAGAATTATCTCTGCTGACAGGCTTGGGGCCATTAAGTTTATCATCTTGCCCCAGGTGGTAAATGAATATATAGGTGATTGGCTGAATGTGAGTGATTGATTTTTTAAAGAAATGGGGCTTTTTAATATGTTTTAATAGTAGATTTCTATCTGTTATGTATTCATTTTCCTGTGAGCTGTCCTGAGTGTGAGGAATAGGGAGGCATAGAAAAATAAATAAATAAATGAATAAATAAGTAAGTAAGTAAGCAAGCAAGCAAGCAAACAAACAAACAACCAAACAACCAAACAACCAAACAACCAAACAACCAAACAACCAACCAAACAAACAAACAAACAAACAAACAAACAAACAAACAAATAAATAAATAAATAAGAAAGATGATAATAATACATAACCATGATTTTTGGGGGCGGATTGTTCCATAACTGCCAGCTCACAGTGTTTCTCCTAAATATAAGAGATACTAACCCAGTATTCTATCCCTTAGTAGTCTAATTTCATGATGAGTGCCAATAACTCATTTCTCAATCTGTGTAAAAGAATGTGAGTGAATGCATTATAATATGATTTATTTAACTGTTCCCTTGCGCCTTGCCTGCTGTCAGTTCTGGATTGCTTATCCAATGATGCCTTTCTTATCTATAGAGAAATTATGTCCCAAATAATCTGCAAATTCTGTTGACAATGACATGTTTGGGAGCCCTCTCAGTTTCAAGGAAACTGCCATTGTAACTTGGAACAGAATCATGCTGTAGGCATTTTATGCACACATACTCACAGAAAAATCGCAGTGCCTAATGTAGCTCTCAACCACAATATAAATCAGTCTACCAGCTCTCAAATTTAATCAGGTCAAATCACTTCCCTTTATTCTCTCCAAGACCACAAATGCTCTTTCCCAATAAATTATGACAGAAATAAGTGATTGATGCACCCCAGCCTGAAAAATATGGATGGTTTAATTTCCCCCCCACAAGAACCTGTCAGCAATGGAGGGAGTTCCCTTTTCATATAGGATTTATTTATGAAAGACTGTAAGAAGAAATACCCCAAACCTGATACTTGCCCTTGAAGTGGATTTGAAAGATTTCCTTGCAGTTATCACAACGATAACAACCAGTGGTGAAATCCAAATATTTTTAGTACTGGCTTGGTGGACGTGGTGTGATTTGGTGGGTGTGGCTTGGTGGGCATGGCAGGAGAAGGATACTACAAAATCAACATTCCCATCCCATTCCTGAAGGAAGGCTATTCCAAAATCTCCATTGCCACCCCACTCTGGGCCTAGCCTGAGGTTGTTATTTGCTGGTTCTCTGAACTACTCAAAACGTCTGCTACGGGTTCTCCAGAACCTGTCAGTACAGAGACAGACTATTTACGGGACCACCTCGTGCCTAATACCTCGCTGCAGCCAGTAAGGGCCCACAGAGTCGGCCTTCTCCAGGTCCCATCCGCCAAACAATGTTGCTGGCGGGACCTCGGGGAAGAGTCTTTTCTGTGGCAGCTCCAACCCTTTGGAATCAACTGCCCCCATAGATCCATACTATCTCCACCCCAGTGGTCTTCCGGAAAGCCGTTAAGACCTGGCTTTTCCTACAGGCCTGAAATTAGGATTGACTGTATGCATGGTTTTTTTAGGACATTATAGATTTTATTATACTGTTGATTTTATTGCTGTATTTTTATTGTTTATTGTTGCTGTATTTATAACTATTGTTAGCCTCTCTGAGTCCTTTTTTGGAGTGGGCAACATATAAATACAACTAATGGATGGATGGATGGGTGGGTGGGTGGGTGGGTGGGTGGGTGGGTGGATGAATGAATGAATTAATTAATTAATTAATTAATTAATTAATTAATGAGTCGGTCGGTCGGTCGGTCGGTCGGCCGGCCGGCCAGCCAGCCAGCCAGCCAGCCAATCAATCAATCAATCAATCAATCAATAAATCAATCAATCAATCAAACCTGCTGGATTTCATCCCTGATACTAACCCAGAGAAAGAGGAATGGTTAATTCCCATTCCAGAAACTGGCTACCTGTCAGTCCTTCAAGGTAAGCCAGGAAAGAAATTTTAAAAGAAATATTGGAATTCTTCTTTATTGCTATAGCTATACAGTGGCAGAAGAATCTTGAAAGCCTGAGGATGTTTTCCTTTCTCTTGCTCTTATATCAGAGAGAGTCAAGACAGGGTCACTTTAAGTTTCTTTTCTCACACTTTTTCCCCTTCCCAGACTTAATTCATATTTTGCTATGAGAAACCACTTTCCTTTTCCAGGGTCATCTCTATGGTGCTCTGCACTACCCTGATTAAGGAATACAAAACACAATGGGGGCCACGTGAAGCTGTTTGTAGAGTGCATGTGTTTCAGCTGTGCAATCAGTCTTTCTCCCTCCCTTTCTTCCTCTCCCAACTCCCACATCTCTTTCATGTAGTTTCCAGCATCTGTATATAGTTTGAACTGCAGACAGCATGTGTAATTCAGGTAGTCCTCTGTTAACAACCACAATTGAGCCCATCATGTCCGTTGTTAAGTGAGACATTTGTTAATTTGAGTTTTTCTCCATTTTATGACTTTTCTGGCCACAGTTGTTAAGTGATTCACTTCCGTTATCAGGTTAGTAATATGGTTAAATGAATCTGGCTTCCCCATTGATTTTAATTATCAAAAGGTTGCAAAAGATAATTTAGAAGAGAATTGAATAACAGAGTTGGAAGGGATCTTGGAGTCCAATGCCCTGCTTAAGCAGGAAACCCAATACCATTTCAGACAAATGGTCATCCGACATCTTCTTAAAAACTTCCAGTGTTGGAGCATTCACAATTTCTGGAGGCAAGCTGTTCCACTGATTTAATTGTTCTAACTGTCAGGAAATTGCTCCTTAGTTCTAAGTTACTTCTCTCCTTGTTTAGTTTCCACCCATTGCTTCTTGTTCTACTCTCAGGTGCTTTGGAGAATAGGTTCTCTTTCTTCTTTGTGGCAACCCCTGAGATATTGGAACACTGCTATCATGTCTCCCCTGACTTTGGGACGCTGTAACAGTCATAAGTATGAACCGGTTGCCAACCATCTGAATTTTGATCACATGATTATAGGAATGCTTCAAAGTTGTAAGTAGAAAAAATGGTCATAAGTCACTTTTTTCAGCACCATTGTATTGGTCACTAAATGAACTGTTGTGAGTTGAGGGTTACCTGTAATTCAAGGATCTCCATTGGTCTAGAAATGCTTCCTTCCTTATTTCTTCACCACGGAGTCAGGTCTTCTGTCTTAACATTTTTGTTAATCCCTTCTGGGCATTGTTACGTTTAGAAACAAATTGCAGAAAACACCTGACATGTTAAGCCAGGGCTATGTTTTAGTCAGAGCAGAGGTCTTCAAACTTGGCAACTTCAAGACTTGAGGACTTCAACACAACACACAGTATTCTGGGAGTTGAAGTCCACAAGTCTTAAAGTTGCCAAGTTTGAGGACCCCTGAGTTAGAGCAAAGTGCAGAACTTGGGCTTCCGTGTTTTGATTACCATCTGCAAGAGACCCTCAAACAGTTTTAAAAATCATAATTTTCATGCTTACAGCTTAAAAGGGGAAAAATCATTAAAGAAGTGGTTGGACACTAATCACATTAAATACATTTACTATAATGACCCAGTTGGTTAACAATTGGGGCGGCATTTTATATCAGGCATATAGATTTAATCAAATAATGTAATACTTAACTGGAAAAACAACACGTGTAAACAAGGTAAATGTATACAATTTGCAGTGCATTGTAAAACAAATTAGTCATGGTTAGTTTTTGCCTTGATTCTGCTTATTATTTGGGAGAACAGCTCTCAGCATGCTACTCGGAGGCCAAGTGAGATAAGTTGCACATCCCTAGGGCTGCATGATTTATGAACCCAGTAATTGTCTTTTTAAATAAGACAGGGCAGAGTTTGTTCTTCATAATCATGAGGCAGAAGGCACAGCGCTCAGAATCAGGAGAGGCAGACTTAAGTAATTATATACACCAGGCCTTTGAAAAGGAGGGGGTCTTCTTTTTTCCAATTCAGTTACAACATTTAAAAAAGCAGCACATTTAGGATACAATTCTAAGACAGGAGGTGTCAGGGGTCAACCGGGCAGCTCATTCTTCAGCAAGTGCTCCAAAATCCACACCTGAGACCCTTATGCCGCTTATCTAGTGTTTCGTTGAAAGAGTGTGGCATTTGGATCAGTAAAGGGAAAAAAAATTGAGATCTAGATTTATTTATTTATTTATTTATTTTGTCCAATACATAATACACATTGAAGAGAAAGATATGTAATAATATAAGTAAAGAAAAGAATGGAAGAAAATATATAAATGTATCGGTGAACATATTTGAAAGGAAGAAAAGATAAATGAGATAAGGAGAGACAATTGGACAGGGGACGGAAGGCACACTGGTGCACTTATGCATGCCCCTTACTGACCTCTAAGGAACCTGGAGAGGTCGATCGTGGATAGTCTAAGGGAAAAATGTTTGGGGTTAGGGGTTGACACTACTGAGTCAGGTAATGAGTTCCACGCTTCAACAACTCGGTTGCTGAAGTCAAATTTTTTACAGTCAACTTTGGAGCGGTTAATATTAAGTTTGAACCTGTTGCGTGCTCTTGTGTTGTTGCGATTGAAGCTGAAATAGTCATTGACAGGTAGAACGTTGCAGCATATGATCTTGTGGGCAATACTTAGATTGTGTTTTAGGCAACGTAGTTCTAAGCTTTCTAGACTTAGGATTGATAGTCTGCTTTCGTGGGGTATTCTGTTTCGAGTGGAGGAGTGAAGGGCTCTTCTGGTGAAGTATCTTTGGACATTTTCAAGGGTGTTGATGTCCGAGATGTGGTTTGGGTTCCAGACAGATGAACTGTATTCAAACCGAGGGCAATGGAAGTAGAGATCCATAGCAAAATTAACACGTATATGGCTGGTCTGTTGAAAAGTATTGGGTGGCATTTGAGTGTATGGAATGGGATCAAGTTTATTTATTTTATTTATTGATATATCACATTTAGAAAACTGCCCTTTCCTTCGGAGAACAACTCTGGGAGATAAGAATGACTCTGGAAGGCTATTTGAGAAACCATCTCTTTTTTGTGTTGTCTACACATCCCGTCATTTGCAGCAGAAACAATGTGTTCTGGGTCAGTGATGGGTTTCACTTATCTTTATTACTACTAGTTTGGAACTGTGTACATGCACACATGTGTAGATCATCTGTAATGATGTCTGGGTAGATGAGCGGAGCCCCACCCCACCACCGCTACCAGTTCATCTGAACCAGGGAGAACAGGTAGCAACCCATCACTATTCTGGGTCCTGTCTGCTAGGAAGTTCCACCTGTGAGACTCAGGAGATGTGACTTTTCTAATGGATGTCCTTTGAACATCATTCAAAAGCCGCAGTGGTGCAGTAGTTAGAATGCCATACTGGAGGCTACTTCTGCAGCCTACTACCAGTTGCCTGAAATTTGACAGATCGAATCTCACCAGGCTTATGGTAAATTCAGCCTTCCATCCTTCTGAGGTTGGTAAAAATAAGGATTGTTGGGGGAAATGACTCTATAAACTTCTTAGAAAGAGCTGCAAAGCACTATGAAGCAGTATATAAGTCTAAATGCTGTTGCTATCACTCCTCTGAAGCAAGGCCCATCCTTAGCCTTCTAGGAGGCCTTGAAAATATGAATCTAAATCATGGTTGTCTTCTCACCATCTTGGGATTTTTTTTAACGTTTTAATTCCTTTGTGTATTTATATTTTCTTTATATTATTATGTCTGCTGTCTGTTATATTGTGACATGACATTAATTGCTATTTTAATTGCTTGTAAAGCACCCAGAGTCACCTTTGTAAGATGGGCAGCTATATAAATTTGCTAAATAAACAAAACCAAACTTTCAAGTCCTTCCTATGTCTTGGGCAGCTTTTAGAGCTCAATAACAGCCCTGCTTGGAACTCAATTTCTTTCCAGTTCTGACATTTTTAAAATCTGTCACAGGTTACAATATACAATACAATGAGAGGCATAGGAAGTATTCCCAAAATGACAGATAGTATCATGCAACCATTCTTGCTTCACTGCAAAAATAGCAGTAGCACTAGCACTTAGCCTTATATACCACTTTGCAGTGCTTTACAGGGTGAGCATGTTGCTCCCAACAATTTGGCTCCTCACGTTACGGGCCTTGGTAGGATGGAAGGCTGAGTCAACCTTGAACTTGTCAGAACTGAACTGCTGACAGTTGGCAGAATTAGATTGTAACACTGCATTCTAACCACTCTGCCACCAGGGCTCTTAGCGGACCTTTTCTTCCTAGTTACAAATATGCAGAAGAGGCTGGATCATAAAGTTCAAAACTCAACAAATAGTTTTGTCTATCATGGGTTCTATTGGCAGAGTATCATTTGACTTTGAGATGGAACAGATACAATAGGAAGAGGCAGGACAGGGCTACACATCAGGGTAGCACATCTTCACAGATGAGTGGGTAACACTATACTTTAATGATGGGGAAAATCCCCCCCCCCAAAAAGAGAGTGGGGAATACCTTTTTTAAAAAACTCCTTGCAATTATGCATTCATTTTCTATATCAGCTCAGCAGATCAGAAAAGCAATTTCCTTTGAGGAGCTAATTCAGGCTATTCTCAAACAATGAACCTAGTATTATCATGTCATTAATGAAACTGATCACTTTCATTTTGTTCTGCTCCTTTAGAAAGAAAGGGGAAAAATATCCGTATATACATAGTACATGCTTATTGAATTAAAATATGTGCATATAAAGTCTGAAAATCTTAGGCACTTCACCCACAAGTAAGTTTTATGGTGTGAAGAGCCCAATTTTCAAGTAATTTTATAAAATGAGAATGGGGTTTTTTATGATAGAGATTGAGATCGAGATTCACATAGTATGTTAAGTCTGCCTCTGCAATTGCGTATGTGTGTGAGTGTGAGTGAATATACAGGAAAAACAGCTGTGTCTGCCAGCTGTCATAGAAATTTATATACCTCTGAAGTCATCAATATGGACAAGGCCAACATTTTGACAGAATTGTAAATATAGAAAAACCTCTTTTTTCATTTTTATAGGTATGTGTTTTACTTCATTTTCTGAATAACATGAAGGCAGCGATTTGCAACATTTCTATTAAAAATTGATCCTGTTGAGGTCATTAGGAATTCTCCTAGGTAAGGAGCCTATATTTTACTTCTAATATATTTCCTATGGAAATGAACTCCAGATATGTTGAACTGTCACCTACAATCAGGTGCAGTGAATAACAGGTTGGGGCAAGGTGCCCAGGCTAGCTGATAACTCTGTGGCTTGTAGTTCACATTTCTGCTAACATTGGCTGAGAGAAGTCTGACTAGACTTTTCGTACGGTGCAATAAGTTCACATAGCAGTTCATGTTTGAAGTTCTCAAAGAAAAAATGAATATAGAAGAAGGGGTGGCAGAACCTGAAGGTTGAGTTAAAACAGGGATCAGAATAGAATCCCTGTGTAGTAATGTTGGACAGACGAACTAAGTTCAACCCCTCTTGAATTCAGGTGGCCTTTTAGTAGAGTAGGTATCTGTCATCGTCTTTTCTGATATTTTCAGCTATGATGCAGTTTATGGTGGGGATAAGTGAGGCTTAGTGTCACTCCAGAGTCACTCCAAGGTTCAAAATTATATTTAGTTGTAAACTCAGAGGCGCTGTAGCAAAACCACATCAGTTTGTCCATCACTACTATGGCTGTTCATGAAATGAAGAATGCCTCATAGAAATGAAAGACATTCACCTCAGATGGAGAAAGTAAAAGGGTACAGGAAGGAATATGGTAGAAAGAAAGCAACTTTCTTTAACTGCTTCTGTTATGTCAACCTCTTGTTGAGCTCATAGATTTCACTAAGCCATCTAAGCAGTGGTGGGATACTGCCCGGACAGGGGAGGAACGCAATGGGGTAGCGAAAATGGATCTCCACCCAAGAGCACCCAATTTTCTCTGAAAGATGTTGAAAGGAAATGCAGGGCATCCTGCATAAGCATCTCCCACAGTGTAATAGTAAAAATTTTGGTAGCTCGTTACTGCATCTAAGTCACTCTAAACCAGGGATCTACAACCCCCGGTTCATGGATTAGCATTCAGCCATGACAGCCAGAATCTGAGACATGCAAACAAGCAAAGCCCCATCCGTGGGATGTAGGCAGCACATGAAACCACGCTCCCTCTAGACCAGTGTTTCCCAACCTTGGCAACTTGAAGATATTTGGACTTCAACTCCCAGAATTCCCCAGCCAGCAAATGCTGGCTGGGAAATTCTGGGAGTTGAAGTCCAGATATCTTCAAGTTGCCAAGGTTGGGAAACACTGCTCTAGACCATGGAAAAACCTCTCTCCACAGAATTGGTGGCTGGTGCCCAAAAGGTAGGGGGCCACTGCCCCAAGCCACTTAAGTTTTAAGAAAAGGTGCACTGAATAAACTATAGTGGTTAAATTCACATAACACTCCAAGTCAGGGATGTCAAACTCATGTCGTCATGGCAGGGTCACATGACGTATCATGACATTTTTCCTGTTTACTATTGTAGTTAGTTCTGGCCCAGCTCCTGCCCCAAGGACTGTGGATGTGGGGGAGACATCCACATGCCGCAGGCCTGTTTTGCCCCCTGGTGGAATCTGCTGATGAAGGCTCCTCTGACCAAGAAGACATGAGTGACAGGGAGGAGGAGAGTGTGGCAGACAGCTCAGAAGGAGATCAATTATCTAGCTCCTCCTTGGAATTCTGAAAAAGAGTTAATGATACAGCCACGCATGCGGAGAGCGATGCATAGGCAGCAACAACTGAGATATTATTATCAAAGAAAATGAGGCCACCTGTGGTTGGGTGGGGCTGTGGTAATTAGTGAGGCTGCTATAAATAGCAGCCTGTGGGTTTGGCCATTGTGGAGGATTATCTGATCATTGTGTTTCGTACCTGCCTTGCTGACTTTGACCTTTGTGTGCTGATTTTTCCCCGCTTTGAAACTAAACCAGGGCAAAGTGTGTTTCACTTTGTGAAAGAAGAAGGACTGTGAATCGCCTCACAGCTGCAAGCTAAGTATCACAGAACTGATAAGGGACTTGTACAAATTACCAGTTTGTTTGGAGAGGAGTGCTCTTTGCTATACAAAAAGAGTGCTTAGTTTCTTTGAATTTTCGGTATAAAGAACATGGTTTTGAATTTTCAAACGTGTGTGTGTCTGAAATTTGTATCTGTGCATTTTCGGGAGGATTCTACCAGAGAGCTCGACAGAACATTTACTAAACTGGGTGTGGGTATGGCCAGCTTAGGGTACATCCGGCCTGTGAACCACAAGTTTGACAGTCCTGCTCTAAGTCCATATCTGTAATTGTATCTCTAATTAGATTTGGGTGGCCAACAGCTGCATTCGCACAAGAAAACTCATTTTGGATTAGTAGATTGTGTAAAAGCTTTCCATTATTTAGATCTGAAGTGGGAATCAGAACAATTAGAGGGTGGGAAACACACCATTTCTGTGTATTGAGGAGAGTGGATACAGTATTGAAACATGTGGTAGAAAGCAGCCAAAGAAATTGTCATACAAATATGGACTAGATCAGGATGTTTTGTGAGTATGCTTTGCATAGGATAATAATAAAATAGTTATTATTTTATAGGTTGCATTCAGTACCAGCACTATGGTACGCTCCGTGTGTGAGAGAGATTTGGCTGCTGTGCATGCGCAGCAACTAAACTCTCACGCTAGCATCCTCGCGCAAGTGAGATTTAGGTGATTTCCCCCCTTTTTTGCTTCCGTACATATGTGGAAGCAAAGAAATGGGTGAAAATTGTCCAAAGACGTTGAAAGGAAATGCAGGGCATCCTGCATAAGCCACTCCCACAGTGTGATAGTAAAAATTTTGGTAGCCCTTTACTGCATCTAAGTCACTCTAAACCAGGGGTCTACAACCCCCACGAGCAACCTCGCATGAGATTTTGGCAATTTTCTCCACTTTTTTGCTTCAGCACATGCATGGAAGAAAAAAAGCAAAAAAAAAAATCACTGGTATCTTGCCGGTTGCATGCATGCATGGCCACCTATCTACAAGAGCTGCACACCTGGGCAGAGCTGACCTACCAGAGCCGTGCACCTGGAATCGTCTTCTGCCACATGAATCCCAGCGACCAATTAGGTCCCACAGAGTTGGCCTTCTCCGAGTCCCGTCGACTAAACAATGTCATCTGGTGGGCCCCAGGGAAAGAGCCTTCTCTGTGGTGGCCCCGGCCCTCTGGAATCAACTCCCCCCAGAGATCAGAACCACCCCCATCATCCTTGCCTTTTGTAAGTTACTGAAGACTCACCTATGTTGTCAGGCATGGGGAAATTGAGCTCCTAGGTTTATATTATTTATATATGGTATGTGTTGTATGGTTTTAATAATGGGTTTTTAGATTTTTTTTTAAAAAAAATGCATTAGATTTGTTTGCATTGTTGTTATTGTTGTGAGCCGCTCCGAGTCTCCGGAGAGAGGTGGCATCCAAAACTAATAAATTAAATTAAATTAAATTTCTGCCCACCACTGGTTATATTCCTAGTTTGGTTTTGTTATCCTCATCAAAGTATTGGGAGACTGCGCTTGATGACTTTCAGCAGTTGTGGTTGTGTAAGCCTGAAAAGGCTGGTTTGAAAGCTGCATATACTGTATATGTATGGCTGCAACAGTAGATCTTAAGTTGCCAATCCACCTTAATCAGAATGAAATGTGAAAGAAAAGTAGAAACTGGATTGTGGATAGATATATTTTCTATGTTTGTTTGTTTGTTTGTTTGTTTGTTTTGTCACATACATATTGGTGGCATACAAAGATATAATATTTATATACATGATATTAGTAAAAGAGAAACATTAGGACAGGGGACGGAAGGTATTCTGGTGCACTTATGCACGCCCCTTACTGACCTCTTAGGAATTGGGAGAGGTCAACAGTGGGTAATCTAAGGGTAAAGTTTTGGGGGTTAGGTGATGATACTACAGAGTCTGGTAGTGAGTTCCATACATCAATTATTCAGTTAGTAAAGTGTTGTTTCTATTCATCATCTAATAAACAAAGGAATGTGTAGCATTCCATTAATTGTCCTTTTAAATTTTATTTTAATTAAAACAGCAAATAATCTTTGTAGATAATAATTCACAAATCTGTATGTTGCAGATTGTATTTCAGCACGAATATTAAAGACTCACATTTTAGTACACCACTTTCTTCTTGTTATTCAGCAATGGAATTCCATGTGTTCAATGAGATCCTCATATAATGCAGATTTTAAGAACAAAGAAATACTCCATTTTAAACAACTAAGGGGAGGAAGAAAGATTTGATTTCCCCCATCTATTTTTAAAGAATAGGAAAAAAATGGAAAATTAGAAATGCCGTCTAAACTGATACCTAAAAAATGAATTAAAATGCTCTCAGACATTCAACTAAAAAATTATAATTTGCTTTATTACTCTGAGTTCCGGCATACTAACTGAACCTTCTGGAGAAAAAAAAAGAAGCAAGCTCATGAATAAAACAACTAAATCTTTCAAAAACACAGTTTATAATGAATAATTTATTGCCTGTCAGTATAGTCTTGGCTCCCTCCCCTTTGTTATCGGTTCCTCTTGATATTTTAATTATCTGTCCCAGATTTCATAGACTGATATCTTTTCCTTGGGATCCTGGTCACTTTCAAAAAGACATTGTAACAGGGTTTCTAGAACTCCTTCTCACATATGGAGAAAGGCAAGCTCTAAGATGATTTTGAACACCACTATCATGGGTAACTGAAATTACAGTCACCAAATGAAAATAACCAAACCAACAATTTTTTAATTAAAAGTATCTTTCATATTCAATGAGACAAATGGTGACATTGGCTTAAAAGAAACATTCTAGGCTACTGTTGGTTAAGAATTGTGTCATTCAGGGCACTAGATGCATTTCTGAATGATCATGTATCACAGATTTCCACAGGCATAAGGGGCGTGCATAAGTGCACCTTTGTGTCTACCGTTCCTGTCCTAATGTCTTTTTTATCTTTTCTATCTCTACTTTATACTTATATTATGTTAAACATACTACAATACAATACTATATTTGTATGACAAATAAAATAAATAAAATAAAATAAATAAATAAGAAAGAGTCTGCAGTTATCACCCACTCTGCTTGATTTTTTCCCCTTCTGTCCTCTCTACCGTTAAATGCCAGATTCACACTTCAAGGTGGTAAAATTTCCACACCTATGCAAAGCATAGTAAAATGTAATTTGGATATTCTTCTTTTTAAATTCTTTATAACAATAACAATAACAATAACAATAACAACAACAACAACAACAACCAACAACCAACAACCAACAACCAACAACCAACAACCAACAACCAACAATAATAATAATAATAATTTATTAGATTTGTATGCCGCCCCTCTCCGAAGACTCTGGGTTTTTGAACGCCACTGTTTCATAAACAAGCAAACAACATGATGAAAAATAATTTATACTGTATTTGTCAGAGTATAAGATGCACTAGAATAAGACACACCTTAGTTTTGGGGGAGGAAAATAAGGGAGGGAAAATCTACCTACCAGGTATTCATCTGGCTAGTGTCCTTAGTCTGGTCAGCTTCAGCACATCATTTTGTCCCCTGATTAGGGCTGAAAAAAACCCTTTTTTGAAGGAAACGGCAATGAAAAATAGCCTGCAAAGACTTAGGGCTGGAAAAAAACTTTGGAGTAGCAATGAAAAGATTCTGCAAGCCAGGAAGATCGTTAGCACCTTATTAGGGCTGGAAAGAAAAGCTTCAAAAAAGCTACATTCTGAGTATAAGACACTCCCAAATTTTCAGCCTCTTTTAGGGGGGGGGAAGGTGCATCTTATACTCGAAAATATGGGTAGTTTACATTTGCATAGGTTCATGAGGAGAATGTAGGCAACTGCTTGACTCTGGAAATGAAACCCCGTCTATAATGCTAGTACTAATAATACTACTGTATGTCTATAATACTGATTATAGATCATAATACCATATCTATAATACTAATATTATAATATAATATCATATCATATAGCATAGCATAGCATAGCATAGCATAACATAACATAACATAACATAACATAACATAACATAACATAACATAACATAACATAACATAACATAACATAATAATAACCAAACTAAGTTCAAAATGCTGGAAACCTGAAACTCAGACAAATCAGCCATCAACAGGCACATAAACCAAAACATCTGCTTCTGAGCAATAACAGATAAGCAGACATTAACACCAAGATGAACATTAGAGCAACTATCAAAAAGTAAACTATACCTCAATCATGGAACCATTAACTCAGAAAAACAAGTTAATTGTAAACAACAGCCTAATCATGAAAACACTGAGACAACTCCTAACAGCTGACAGGCTTGTCCTTAGTATATAAACAGAGAGCAAAACTCACTCACTGATGGTGTTACTTAGTTCCGGGCATACACAGAAGCAAAACAAAATGAAAAATCGACAAAATCTCATGAGCGCAAGTGAGATTTTGGCTATTTTCGCTGATATTTTTTCTTCCACATATGTGCAGAAGCAAAAAAAACCCTCGGTGATTTTTGCCAGAAATCTGTTGGTCATGCCATTCCCAGGCCCTTTCCACTACCCATACGGCATCCCCCCACATGGGGGAGGAGCCCAAGACTGCTCTTTCCCCAGGAGGAGGTGGCTTACCTTAAAGAGGGTCGCTGGGTGATTATCTACAGATGCAATTAGTGTGGAGAATTATTTACACTTCACCTCATGAATTGCCCTGAGATAGACCTTAATAGCAGCTCTTACTCGTGTTCAATCAAGTTCATCCCTTATCTTCTGGCTGTGGTGCTCTAGACGTCTCCTCGTGTGTTTATCTCTCTCAGTTCCTCTGCACACCATGGGGCACCGAGAGGTCCATGGGTGAAGAGAGGTAGCATGGGTCATGCAGAATGCAGCTGTGAGAGCAATCATGGGCTTTCCCAGATCTGTCCATGCCACACCAATACTCTGCAGTCTGCATTGGTTGCTGATCAGTTTCCAGTCACAATTCAAAGTGTTGGTTATGACCTATAAAGCTCTTCATGGCATCGGACCAGAATATCTCCGGGACCGCCCTCTGCCGCACGAATCCCAGCGACCGATTAGGTCCCACAGAGTTTGTCTTCTCCGGGTCCTGTCGACGAAACAATGTCATCTGGCCGGCCCAGGGGAAGAGTCATCTCTGTGGCGGCCCTGACCCTCTGGAACCAACTGCCTCCGGAGATCAGAACTGCCCCCACCCTCCTTGCCTTTTGCAAACTCCTAAAAACCCACCTCTGTTGTCAGGCATGGGGAAATTGATTCCCCCGGGCCGTTCCATTTTATGTATAGTTTGTTTGGGATGTATGACTTTTTTTATATAATAAGGGTTTTAAACTGACCTTTTTTAATCATTAGATTTGTACTAGGTATTGTTGTTGTAAGCCGCTCCGAGTCTCCAGAGAGGGGTGGCATAGAAATCTAATAAATAATAATAAAAATAACAATAATGGGTGCAATTCTATCTAGACCCTCAGTCACCTTCCTATTCCAAACAGTGACTAAGTTTTGCGGATGAGCTTTGCTAGTCAGAAGGTCCCAAAAGTTGAACTAGGACATTGCAATTTGGCAATTCCAGTTGCCAGGTGTCCGAATTTTGATCATGTGACCACAGGGATGCTGCAATGGTTTTAAGTGTGAAAAGTCATCTTTTCAATCTTGTTGTAACTCTGAATGGTCACTAAAAGGAATGGTTGTAAAATTGAAGACTGTATGTATTACACTTGTACAGTATACACAAAAAGTCTGAAGTTGATTAGTTGAGGGGGGAGGTTGACGATAGGGAATCTTCTTGAATAATCCAAATGCTCAACATCATTCAAATTGGATTTGTAATAAGAGATCCTGATCTCTTTGGCTGAAATGAAAAGAAAAAAGGTGGAGGAAATGAAGCAAAAGTTGGTCACAGAAAGATGAAATCTTAAGGCTCAGAGAATCCATTAAAAAGTGACTGAAAAAAAAGGATACAGGATACATTTACATGGTATACTAAATTAATTTGAGATCTGTTTGGTTGGCTTAGTATATATCATATGGACTGATTTACTTTCATTTGTTAATGACATTATAACAAACATATTCAGTACAATATTTTTGTGATGCTAGTCCATTGTGGTTATTCAACAAGTTATGGTAAGAAATACCACAGTATGTTTTATGACATGTGTGAATCTAATTGCACTGGATTAACCAATAAACCTGAAAGATCACTAAGAAGAAAAGCTGAACTTTACTGGGAACTGGACAGTATACATAATAAAACAAGCACTGTACAGTGTATATACTAAAAGGACGAATATGAATATGAGTGTATTAATAATGATGATAATAATAATATAATAATAATAATAATAATAAAATAATAATAATAAAATAATAATAATAATAATAATAATAATAATAATAATAATAATTTATTAGATTTGTATGCCGCCCCTCTCCGCAGACTCGGGGCGGCTCACAATGATGAAATTGCTGGGAAACTGTAGGCTGAGATGTGGTGTGGTTATGCCTTTATGCACATAAACTATCTCACATATATGTTTTTTTCCCCTGATTTATGTGCTTAAATGCGTTATGTCTTTAGCAAACAGAAAACAGGCCAAGAGCAGCAACAGGCAGGGCAGCCAACAGGCAGGCAGTGTAGAATTTCACCTGCTAGTTGAATTACCCACCGCAGCCCTCAGTGAATTAAATATACTTAGGTTTAGATGGATTGGGCCCACTCTTAATATGATTATTTTTAAGTGGAACTAATTAGCAGCCTGGGAGTTGCCAGCTGAAACTAAGCATTTAGGGGAAACCGCCTTTAAAGCATCCTTCAAATAGGGAAGGTTGTATGGGTTACTCTCTATCAACAGTTACACTTTCCCAATGATATCATCATAAATAGGAAAGGTTTTATGTACGGGGTGCAGATACACAGAGAGACCCTGTTCCTCTTTTAATTCAAGCTCATTTTGCCCAGCAAGGCAGCTAACGAATGGAAGCTGTTAACAGGTGAGATCAAAGGGACTGAATAACTTCTACCAGCAGAATGACCAAATGCTTTAGGTCTGAAATAGGATGTAGTCATTAGAGTTAGGAAATGAACGGATTTCGCTGAATGCACACAATGGGGCCTGATTGGGAACGAAACAATGGCCCTTCACCTATTGTGAGATCAGGAGGATTTGCAAGGTACACTGGAACTTGGCTGCTTCGTTTTGAAGTTAATACAAATGAATAAAACAATGGAAGAAATGACCCAAGCTGAGCAAGAGCACTGATGAGGTCAAGACGCATTGACCTTTGGGGTTAAACAGATCAAAGAGGCTCCTGATTAGTGGAGTCGTGCTTTTCCCCCCCCCCCAAATTGCCATAAAATTGGTATCACCACAGTTAGTTTGTGAGGTGTATTTGCAGGTAGCATTTTTCAGGGAGTAAGATGCCATCTCATGGTTTTGAGTTTATGAAATGTAACAAAATATGGTACCCATAGTCTTCCAGAAAAGAAATGGAGCCCAATGGTTTTATGCTCATCACCAATGGTGTACTCTGAAGCAGTAAAGGACAGCCATTCACAGCAGCAACAGCAGCAGCAGCAGCGGCGGCGGCACCCCAGTCAATCCCACCTGGGAGCCACTAGCGGGAAGAAATCCTGCAGGAAGGAGAGCAGCTCGTAAGGGAGACGACATCGCTCCTGCTTTGCCCGCTTGCCAGGAAGGACAGCAGCTCATCGGGGAGACTCTGGAAAGTGGGATAAGCGGGAGCGACACCGTCTCACCGATGAGCTTCTCTGCCTTCCATTGAGGACCTGTATACTGCACAAGTCAAAAAGAGGGCTGTGAAAATATTTACTGACTCCTCGCATCCTGGACATAAACTGTCCGAACTCCTACCCTCAAAACATCACTACAAAGTACTGCACACCAAGACAACTAGACACAAGAAGAGTTTTTTCCCAAATGCCATCACTCTACTAAACAAATAATTCCCTCAACACTGTCAAACTTTTTACTAAGTCTGCACTACTATTTCTACTAGTTTTTTCTCATCATTCCTATCACCCCTTTCCTTCCACTCAGGACTGTATGACTGTAACTTGTTGCTGGTGTCCTAAGATTTTTATTAATATTGATTGTTTCTTCATTGCTTATTTGACCCCTATGACAATCATTAAGTGTTGTACCACATGTTTCTTGACAAATCTATATTTTCTTTATGTACATTGAAAGCATATGCACCAAGACAAATTCCTTGTGTGTCCAATCGCACTTGGCCAATAAATAATTCTATTCTATTCTATTCTATTCTATAAACTTTGCTTTATTAGCCATTATGGTTGGACTTACACAAGCAGCGAGCCAAAACCAATCAAACAAATAATAGTTTAACATTACATATGAACCCACCCATGGTAAGTAGATTTCAGCGGTGAAATCTACTTACCTTCACTACCAGTTCGGAAGCTTTGCTTTGTGCATGCGCAAAGGGTTAAAAAGACAAAAATGATGACATCCAGGTGGGTTGGCAGAGACTCATGCTGCTGCTGCTACTGGTTCTCCAAACCACCAGTATACACCGCTACCACCATTTGTGTTTCCCACTTCCATAAGCAAGAAGAAGAAGAAGACAGGATTATGTTCCTTCTTTGGGGAAAGGACCCTGGAATCTTGTTGTGTTTTGTGCATGTGTGTGTAATAAACTATTTACAACTATACACATTGAGCATGCAGACACACAGACAAGCAGTGTTAGTCCCAACACAGCATGAGCACTTGTGTAGTTTATGACAGCCAGCTGCAAAAACAAAGCATTTCTTTCTCTGGTTGAATTCAAATGCTTCCCCTGCCTGCCTCCCTTTCAAAGCAGTCCTTGCTTAATGTGTAAGCAATGCACAAAGCCACTGTAGACATCTATCTATCTATCTATCTATCTATCTATCTATCTATCTATCTATCTATCTATCTATCTATCTATCTATATCATCTTATCTATCTATCTATCTATCTATCTATCTATCATCTATCTATCTATCATCTATCTATCTATCTTCATCATCTTATCTATCTATCTATCTATCTATCTATCATCTATCTATCTATCTTCATCATCTTATCTATCTATCTATCTATCTATCTATCTATCTATATCATCTTATCTATCTATCAATCTATCTATCTATCTATCTATCTTCATCATCTTATCTATCTTCATCATCTTATCTATCTTCATCATCTTATCTATCTATCTATTTATCTATCTATCTATCTATCTATCTATCTTCATAATTTTATCTATCATCATCTTATCTATCTATCTATCTATCTATCTTCATCATCTTATCTATCTATCTATCTATCTATCTATCTCTTGATCGATCTATCATCTGTATCCTCTTTATAGTGCCATTTTGTGCTTTGATAATGCCATACTATCAGTTGCAGGTCATTGATGAGTAGGATACCACTATTCCAAAGAAGAGATTGTGCCCATGAAAGAAGAGGCTGCAATATTGCTTCTCCTAGAGGTAGTTTCACAAATTCCTATCTGCTTGGTATGAGCAAGATTGTCCACAGATCTTATTCAAATTGGGCCAATTAAGTTTCACAGCATCTTCCCTCCCAGCAGGCAGGTGTGAATTGCTCATCCAAATATCTTCAGTGACCAGTTCTCTGGACCAACCATTAATCAGCATTCACTGTCAATGAGGAATTTGTGCCAAAACAAAAGGAATGATTTGAATAACAGAAAGGTGCAACCATGGCACCTAGTTAACATAAACTGGCAAAGTATCTCTCAGTGGAAGTGAATGCACAACAAAAGCAAATCTCTTCCATGAGATCACTGTCCTTATAAAAGAATTAAAAATGTTACATATTCTTATTTTTGAAATGCAAATATTTTTGTAGTTATTTATAATCAGTTCTTCCTTTTATAAAGAGAAAGCGCTGTTTGTCTATTAAAGCAGATATGACAAATATTAAACACCTTTAGTATCAGCC